>NW_024081224.1:988025-1082109 GCF_003009895.1 Hyaena hyaena | reverse complement strand
GCGGGGCTCGAACCCACGAACCGCGAGATCATGACCTGAGCGAAAGTCGGACGCTTAACCGACTAAGCCACCCAGGCGCCCCTCTCAACTGATATTTTTATAAACACAAAAAGGATCTGGTCAACTCTAGCTATGAAAAGGTTGCCATGTCTGACTGAGAAATTCGCAAATATAATGGCTCTTTACATTCTCCTCTACCTTCAATACATTTGGCTTTCACCAACTAACGTCTGAAAACATCTTTGGATAATTTTCAGCAGAGAAACAATAAATCAGGGATGTCAGTGGGCTGAGAGGGGAGAACTTTTCCAATTTTCATAAACAAAAACTTCAGTGACAGCTGCTTTCAGGTTTTGAATGTAATTTTCCTAACTGATGTCTTCACTGTGGTGTGCCTTGGCTGTCTTCCACTCACTAGCCAATCTTGGGGGAAACATGATTTATGTTGACGCCACATCAATGTGAAAGTCAGATCAAGTAAAGCAGTACTGCAGCCTCACTGGGAAAAGCTGGAGGCAAGTCACCGTTCACATGCGGATAAGGCAGAGACAAGGTCCATCTATATAAGTACTACTTGCCTTGCTTCTGGTATAACTGGCCAGCTGATTAGTAGCTAATGACACAGGCTCAAGAAACTTCCCACGGAAATAGCTATAAAATCTCTAAAAAAAAAGTAAAAACTCTTTTAACAATGCTAAAATCTAAAACGAACAGTTAAGCTACTGCCAGAACTCAGAAGGATTGCGAATCACAATCCAGGTTCATGCAGAACACATACAACGGTCTTCTCTCTTCCACCCCTGGCTCAAAATCCAGGCTCTAGGACAATGTTTCCCAACATTGGGCAATTTTCTGCAAACACAGACTCCTCGGTTTCATTTCCAGAGATCCTGGTTCAAGGGGCCGAGGTGGAGGTGGGAGGTGCTGTCAAGAAGTGATTTTCTTTTCATAAAGCTCATTAAGTTAATCTGATGATGCCCAGGTATGAACACTACTGGTGTCCATCAGTCAGAAAAATCGGGTGGCCATTCCTTGGTTACACAGTTATTGTTTGTTTTTTTTTTTTAAACCTAGTAGTTTGAAGTGGACTCAAAAGAAGTTGCAAAAATTGTACAGTTTCCAAAAACCATTCAGCCAGCTTCCTCCAATAATGCTTTTTATAACCAGAGTACACTGTCAAAACCAGGAAACTGACATTGGGACAATACTATGAACTCAGGTGTAGACCTTATTTGTTACCAGTTTTTATATGCATTCTTGTTTATATGTGTTTTATATGTACTTGTGTGTGCTGTAGAAAATCTACAAAGTTTTATCACATGTAAATTTGTGTAATCATCTCTATAATCAGAATGCAAAACTGCTCCACCACCATAAAGGAACTCCTTTGTTTTACTCTGTACTAATGACACCTTTCCCACCCTCAACCGTAGCATCTGGGAATCACTGATTTGTTCTTTATCACTATAACTTGTCATTTAGAGAATGTTATATGAATGGAATCATACAATATGTAACCATCTGAAATTGGCTTTTACTTTGCACGCAGCATAATGCCCTTGAGAGCCATTCACATTTTTGTATGTTATCAATAGCTCAATCCTTTTTACTGTCAAGTGGTTAGTACTCTATTGTATAGATTATCATAGATCGCATGTATCTTCAAAGCACATATCCATTCATCCTTTGAAGTAACTTTGGACTGTACACTGGAAGGGCATTTCCAACTTTCGGTTACTGCAAATAAAGCTGCTATGAGTGTTTATGTACAGGCTTTTGTGTAAACCTAAGTTTTCATTTCTCCAGGATAAATGGCCAGGAGTGAAATTGTTAGTTTACGTGGTAGTATATATTTAATTTTACAGGAAACTGCTAAGCTGTTTTCCAGTGATAGTATCTTTTTATATTCCCACCAACATATGCACAAGAAATTCGTTCTTACCAGCAGTTGGTTTATCAGTTGCTGCTTTCTGAGGTACAGAAAGCTGGCTATCCTTTTTTCTCAGCCTCTGCCTAGAACTTACACTTCTATGATATGGCTAAAGGCAAGACGTCTTGAGTGATTCAAAGCATTATGCAGTCACAATGCGGGCACAGATCAGAAGATCCCAGGAAGAGAACATGTCAGGGCAACAGAATATCCATTCATTCTAGCAGGTAATGTCAGAGAGACAGTGGGGACAGGCTTGTGATAAACAAGAATCCATTAATGTTGCATTAGATGAATAGTTGCTGAAGGTGGGCTACTCGGTCAGGAATTGTATGCATCAATGTGCTCCCAGCTACAGATCTGGGGTGGGGCTAACCACACTCAAGAACAGAGTTAATAGGTGTCCGGTTTTTAAAATGGAAAGTCTGGCATTTAAGCTTTTGGCCTAGGAATAAACATATACTGTGATGATGTAGCCTATGAGCCAACATTCTTGCTCTAGGCTTAGAAAACACACTACTGTGCTGACTCCTAACATGGATACAAGAGCATGAACTTTCTGTTCTGATGTTTCTGGGGACACTAGACAGCAAACCCAAGCAAACGGGACCACAGTGAACCACAGATCCTGTCTGTTGAAATACACACTGCATCTAAATACCTTCTAGGATATGTAATTGGGGGAAAACATATGGAAAATATTCTAGGATGATTGCAAGGGACAATCATCCTTAAGGCTCAAGAGGAAAACATATTTTTGGAAAAGATTTAATACAGAAACCAGAAGGAAATTAAAAGCTAAAAACTGATCTGCATTCCCAGTATGATACAATAAAGCAGAATAGTCAAGATAAGGGAGACAGCGTAAACAATGAAAAAAGAAACCCCACAGCACAATAGAATTTCAATAAATGTTAAAGGCAGTAATGATCATGACACCAGCAAACTAAATAATAGAGATAAAGGACAAGCCAGATTTTGATAAGGGAGCAGAGGTGAAAATAAAACAGATAAATAAAGGGGCACATGGGTACCTCAGTCAGTTAAACGTCCAACTTTGGCTCAGGTCATAATCTTGCGATTCATGGGTTCAAGCCCAGTATCCAGCTCTGTGCTAAGAGCTCAGAGCCTGGAGTCTGCGTCAAATTCTGTGTCTCCCTCTCTCTCTGCCCTTCCCCCACTCACATTAATTAGTAAAACACTTAAAAAATCTTAAAAAAAAAAACAGATAGAAAAAGAAGATGATTTGTATGGGGAGACAAAACCTAGGAATTGAATCAGCAATTATTATTCACTCTCCAAAGTTAACGTTTACTGTAGTCATTCTATTCTCCTGTCCTCAGTTTGACTCTTTGCAACAGAAACACACCATTGATGATCTGATAAAATCATTCAAGCTCTAGGATTTTGACAAACATGGTTCTAGTTCAAGGCATCCAGAATCAGGAAGGCATGTGTTGAAGACAGGCAACCACCACTCTCGTCTGTCTTTCTTTCCTCAGATACTTGGGCTTCCTCAGCTGCTTTTCAGCAGATTTTAAAATGTTAATGGTATCTGCCAGTCCTCTTTATACAATCACATCCTTTTATTAAAAACACCCCACATTTCTATTGGTTAAAAATATGGACATTAGGATTACATTAGAGATGTTTTATTCTTTTTTTTTAAATGTTTTATTTATTTCTGAGAGAGAGAGAGAGAGAGAGAGAGAGAGAGAGAGACAGTGTGAGCCAGGGAGGGTCACAGAGAGAGGGAGGTACAGAATCCGAAACAGGCTCCAGGCTCTGAGCTGGCTGTCAGCACAGAGCCCAACGTGGGGCTCGAACCCACGAACTGTGAGATCATGACCTGAGCCCAAGCCAGATGCTTAACCAACTGAGCCACCCAGGAGACCCGAGACTTTTTATTCTTAAAAGTCTGTAAATGCTGGGGTGCCTAGATGAAATGAGAGGCACAGCTTTCTATTCTCTTACCTATATTCTTCTTATAAGAGATTGGGGCATAAGTCTAATAGATATTCAAGTATTATTTATTATGATTTTTTTAAAGTAATACTAGAGCTTTGATGAGTATTTTAAACCCAGAATGACCCAAATATGCTCTCATTAAAAAGCATAATGTCTGAGAGTCCATTTAATTTCTTTTGACATGCTCATTCTATCATGTAAAAAGCTGATTTTTCTGTAATATAAAAGCATCCTCCTTGTCCCATGGAAATTTGATAAATGCAGCAACAGTAGAACCTTACTTTAGGGTAAACCCTAAAGCTTCTGTGACTCTCTGTAAGTACAACAATCCAGACTGGTATACAGATTGAAGAGTAATGACTTCAATCTTGTCTGCTTCTTTAACTTGGCTGGAGAAGGACTATTTAAAGATGTGTGAGCATCTCACAGTATAATGAGATGGATGGAGTCTTCAATGATTCTAACGGACAGAGCTCTCATTTTTACCAAACTGCAATCATAAGAGATGTACTGGCAGATGTGTGTCTTCCAGGTGGTAGAAGGAGAAAGATGGAGAGATAAAGAGCCAGTCACCAGGAAAGGAGAACTATGGGACTCCTAATAAATCCAGACAAAGATGCAGCGTAATCTAGTGGGACCAGTGATTACTGCGACTATAAGCACAGCCGAAATATATTCACAACTTCTGAGCTTCAATTTATCATTTAAAACGGGAACAAGGAAATCTTAATTTTCAAAGCAGATATCCGGTTCACCTCTTTTTAAATCTCTCCTAAATTTACCACAGGTTTCCCCAGGATAAACATCCTTGTTAGGGATACGGTCTCTTTCTATTTTAATCCCAAGAATTTAAAGAAGAAAAAAGGTATATGCTAGAAAGCGGTAGTTAGGTTTCCTGTGGGAAATAAATGCTCTCAAATATACCTATTTATATATTATTCTCTATTTCTCTCTCTCTATATATGTCTCTCTCCATATCTTTATATATTTGAAAGGATCTCTAGGATCTATAACATAAAAATATAAACCCATGATCTCTGTTTGTGAAGAAAGAAAGAAAGAAGGAAGGGAGGGAGGGAGGGAGGAAGGAAGGAAAGAAAGAGAGAGAGAGAGAGAGAGAGAGAGAAAGAAAGAAAGAAAGAAAGAAAGAAACAAACAAACAAACAAAGAGAGAGAGAGATTAGAGTGAAGAACAGGATGAAAGGCTTATCAGCAAATATCCAAATTCACTGATATATGAGAGTATCTATAAAAACACTTGAAAGTAAAGCTATTAGAATTATGGAGATAGAAAGAAATCTATTAAAATTTCAAGGAATGCCATAAGCCACAAGGTTTAAGAGATGGGTTTAGAAGAGGTTAACAAAACTGGGGAGATATGAACTTTGAGAAGAAAGGATGAGAAGGAAATTTTCTTAATGTATATACCTGTTTGTATATATCCAGTGTTATATGTGTCCATTTCCTATTGTGATCCAAAATTAATGCAGTAATGGTTTTGAATGGTTTGTGAGTTCAACCAAGGCTAGGAAAGTTTTAAGCAACAGGTTTAAAGGGTTGAAAACATTGGAAGGAGGTTATGAGGAGACTGGAGAACCCCTTTCCTCACAGAAGCGAAGACCATTCACCCACCTAACGAACTGCCACCCTAATTTCCTAAGCTGGGTAAGCCTCAGTCTGACCTAGAGAGAAAGAGATTCCCTTGCTTCCATACTTCACAAAGCCCCTTCCTTACCTGAACTGATCACTGTCTTGTTTTACATGTACATCTCCCAGGGGTAACAGTGTTTCAATGGTCACTGCCAGATTAATCATTACAAGCCATAACTTCTGCAGGAGAGAAATAAGTCTAGATTTAAATATGTATTCATCTAGTTTATAGTGAAGATGTTTCACCACCTATATAACCCAGAAGTTCTCAGACACATATGCCTCAAGTTATCTTTTATTCCAACCTTTGAGGCATCCAGAGAAAAATGCACGACATGGAGAACATTTGGCTTCAAGAATCTGATTCAGTGATTCAGTGAGTTGCTGAATCAATCCCTAGTTTGAGTCCTGGTCCTAGTGTAAATTCTGCTGACTACAAATTGGTGTAGATCCTAACTCTCTACAACCTGTAGGAGAAATTTATTTTCATAAGAAACAATTAGATATTTGCTAGCATGTGTCTGGACATGTCAGCAGGGAAAGTATTAGCACTTCCTTAAACCCAGACTAGAAGGGAAGAATAGAATATGGCAAAAGTGACTGATGCGATGTCACTTCTGTGAGTAAGTTCCAAAAGACTGTGACTTCCATCTTACTATCCTACTCTCTGTTTCCCACTCCTTGCTTGCTCTGATGAAACAAGGTACCATGTTGTGCGATGCTCTAAGGAGGGGCGTGGAAGGCGAGGAACTATAGGTCTGTCTGTAGCCAGTAACTCTTGCATAATTGAGGCCTTGTGGTAACAACCTGTAAGGAACTGGGTCCTCCAACAAGCACTGAGTAAGTAAGGAAATGGATCCTTCCTTAAAGAGCTCCAAAGTGACAGCAGCTTTGTGGGACATCTGGAGCCAGAGAACACAGCTAAGCTGCATTCATTCTTGACCCACAGAGACTGTAAGATCACAAAAATGTGTCATTTTATATCAGGTTTTAGAGCTAATTGTTATGCAATAGCAGATAACTAACACAAATGATTAATGGGTAAGTTAAAATTCTTCATTAAGTCTAAAGAGTGTTATGGGAAGAAATAGAAAACCTGAACAGACCCATAACGAGTGAAGAAATCAAATCAGTTACTAAAATCTCCCAGGTTTTTATCTCCCAAATAAGAGCCCTGAACCTGATGGCTTCCCTGGGGAATTCTACCAGACATTCAAAACAGAATTAATCCCAATTCTTCTCAAGCTATTCCAAAAAATAGAAATCGAAGGAAAACTCCCGGGTTCATTTTATGAAGCCAGCATCACTCTGATTCCCAAGCCAGACAGAGATCCAGCAAAATAAGAGAACTATAGGCCAATATCCTTGATGAATACGGATGCAAAAATCCTCAACAAGATCCTTGCAAATCGAATCCAGCAGCACATAAAAAGAATCATCCACCAAGATCAAGTGGGATTCATTCCTGGGTTACAGGGGTGGTTCAACATTCGCAAATCAGTGTGATACATCACATCAATAAAAGAAAAGATAAAAACCATATGATCCTGTCAATAGATGCAGAAAAAGCATTTGACAAAATACAGCATCTCTTCTTAATAGAGACTCTAGAGAAAGTCGGGATAGAAGGAACCTACTTAAACATCATCAAAGCCAACTATGAGAAGCCTTCAGCGAACATCATCCTCAACGGGGAAAACCTGAGAGCTTTCCCCCTGAGATCAGGAACACGACAGGGATGTCCACTCTCACCACTGTTGTTTAACACAGTGCTGGAAGTCCTAGCATCAGCCATCAGACACCAAAAGGAAATCAAAGGCATCAGAATTGGCAAAGAGGAAGTCAAACTTTCACTCTTGGCAGATGACATGATACTCTACATAGAAAACCCGACAGACTCCACCTAGAGTGGAAATTGCGAGATCATGACCTGGGCCAAAAATCAAGAGTCACACACTTAACTGACTGAGCCACCCAGGTGCCCCTGCCTCCACCTTTTTAAGGGATGTGTAATATCCCAAGTATGAATGGTCCATAATTTAGTTATTCTCCTATCAATGGATATTTAGGTTTGTTCTAATTTCTCCCAGTTACACATAGTACTATAATGAATATATTATATTCAAATTCTTGTACACAATTGAGAGGTAAAATTATTAGAGCTGAAGTGGAAGGTGTAATTTAAAATATTGATACTTATTGCCATACTGTGCTTAAACACGCTGCACCAATTTGTTCTCTACTTGACAGCCTCAAATAGTGTCAGTTTCTTCTCTTCTTTTTTCAACACTAGATATTATACATTTAAAAATTTTTCATTAATCTGATAGTTGAAAAATGATACCTCATTATTATTTTAATTTCCCTTAATAGTGAAGGCAAGTATCTTTTTGTTGGGGGAGGGGCAATTTTAGTCTTTATTTTCCCATCTGTTGATATGATATGTCTTGATCATTTTTCTGTTGGTTGTTAGCCTTTTTTCTTATTGAGTCCTTAGAATTTTTTATATATTCTGGATATTAATCATTATTCCATTACTGATACTGCCATTATTCTCTCAGATTGTGATTTAACTTTGTTTATGCTGTCTTCTATCATATTAAAGTCTTAAATCTTGTCAATCTTATTTTATGGCTTTAGATTTGTATTTTAGTTAGAAAGTCTTTTCCTATTCTGAGAGCCTAAAAATATTCTCCCATTTTTCTTTTAATACTTTTAATGTTTAGGTTTTTAATACATTTGAAATTTATTTATGGGCATGGTATAAAGCAGGGATCTAATTTAAGTTTTTCCCCAAAGATTGTAAATTGTCTCAGCACATCTTACTAACACTTTCCTGACTAATTCGAAATTGCCCCTTTATCATGAACAAGGAAAATTCCCATGGGTCTATTTTTTTTCTACTGTGCTACTTTATTCTTGCACCAAAGTCATAATTTTTAATTTATAGCTTTATATGATGTTTTGATATTGAGTGGCGAAAATATCCCCTCGGTATATAGGCAGGACTGTAGTGGTTAAGAACAGAGGCTGGAATAGACTATGGTAAGATCCCACCTGTATTATTTACTAGGTAGGTGTTACTAATCTTGTTATTTACTAACCTTGGGCAGGTTACTTAATCTCTCTGTATTGTTCTAGTAGACATGATCTGAAAAATGATGATACTACTAGTTCCTACACTTTACTATTAGGACGATTAGTTGAGTAAACACATGTAAGGTACTTAAACCAGTACCCAACACATAATAAGAATTCAAATATGATAGCTATTGTTAAAAATCTTCTTTATTCTCACATATTATGTCTTCCACAGAAGTTTGAAAATCAGCCTATCAACTTTCATAAAAACCGTTCCCCAGGGTCTTTGGCTGGTAGCCCACTGAGTGCCTGGATTAGTTTCAAGGAGAACATACTGACGAAATTCCTTCATCTTCCAGTATAGGACCATGGTGTATCTTTCCATTTATACCTCTTTTATGTCCTTTCACAAAGTTTCATAATTTTTTCCTGTAGATGTTGTACATTTCTAATTAGGTTTATCCTCCAGGAATTGGACTGATTTTGTTCTTATTATAAATGAGATTTCCCCCTGTCTACTGACATTTGCTGTTATGTAGGAAAGCTGTTTGTTTTAGCACATTAGCTTTTACGTCTGACCATCTTGCTGACCATGTTTTATTAGTACAGAGCCATATCTTGTTTCATTGTGCTTCACTTGGGCTTCAGAGGCATTGTGTTTTCTACAAATTGCAAGTTTTTGGCAACCCTAATGTCAAGCAAGTTTACAGGTGCCATTTCCCATGGCCTTTACTCCCGGTAAGTCTCTAGGTCACATTTTGGTAGTTCTTGCACTATTTCAAACCTTTTCATCATTGTTATATTTGTTATGGTGATCTCTGACCAGTGGTTATGACGGGTTGAATGCTCAGATGATGCTTAGCATTCTCTTTTTAGCAATAAAGTATTTTTTAGTTAAGATACGTACTTTTTTTAGACAATGCTCTTGCATACTTAATAGACTACGGTAGAGTCTAAACAACTTTTATATGTGCCTGGAAACCAAAAAGTTCATTTCACTTGCTTTATTGAGACATTCACTTTTATGTGGTGGTCTGGAACTGACCTCACGGTATCTCCGATGTACGCCTGTATTGCTTTTCTGGCAATTTACTTGAAAATTTTAGGCTGATGATGATATAATCTGTTAATAATGACAGCTGTGTTTCTTCCTCTTCAGTATTTTTTGATATTAGTCAAAAACACTGGGGAAAAAAATGTCATTTCTCCCTGTCTTTTGGTTGAGTGGCAACAGTCATAGGGTGATGGATACTTCTCTAGAATTCTCCTCCATTTAATACTGCATGGCTCAGACAAAAACACAAAAATAACAATAAGAAACATATACAGTGCTTATTATATGCTAGGCAGTCTTTTGTTTTTAATGTTTCTTTTCTGAGAGAGAGGGAGGGAGGGAGAGAGAGGGAGGGGTGGGAGAGAGAGAGAGAGAGAGAACACAAGTTGGGGAGGGGCAGAGAGAGAGAGGGAGCGAGAATCCCAAGCAGGCTTCACACTGTTAGTGTAGAGTCTGATGCCGGGCTCAGTCTCATGAACCGTGAGATCATAACCTGAGCTGAAACCAAGAGTCAGACAGTTAACCTAGACTGAGCCACCTGGGCACCTCAGCTCGGTACTCTTCTAAGTGCTTTAAATAGGTTGATGTACTTAATCCTCACAACCTCATAAGGGATAACTGGAATTAACCTCCCCAGATAGGAATCTGGTTGGAAAGAGAGTCTGACAGTTCTCCCTCGAAGGAACTTGGTAATCTGTTAGTTATATCTAAACACCCCCACCCACAGTAAGTTCAGCAGACTGCCACTTGTCCTTGAACCCTAAAGCTCCTTCATTTCCAAATAAGCAGGACCAATCAGTTTGAGTTGTAATGCCTCACTCTTACTCAATCAGAATAAAAACAAGGCCTGTAAAAATCTACTTTGACTTTCACAGCTCATGGACCAAGAATTGCTCTGAGCAAATCCTTGAAAATCCTTAGCATTAAAGAAATCTCCCAAGGTCATATACAACCCAATTCTGACTTACTGTCGGGGAAGTCAGGTGTTAGAAAAATTAGGCTGTATGTCTGCCTCTGTGTTCTTAAAAAATTTTAATTAAAAAATAATTTTTAGTATATCCTTCCTGACCTTTCTTTTAGGAATATCATAGACAAATGTGTTATGCCCTACTTTCTGTCAACAGTACATTGTGACCAACTGTAAATAAATGCAGATTTGTAGTCATTTTTTAACAAGTTCATCATATTCTGTGGCTTGATTATGTCATGTTTTATATTATTTGTTAATGTTTTATTTATTTATTTATTTCTAGGGGGGAGAGAGAGAGAGAGAGACAGCGTGAGCAGGGGAGGGTCAGAGAGAGAGGGAGTCACAGACTCTGAATCAGGCTCCAGGCTCTGAGCTGGCAGTCAGCACAGAGCCCGACGCGGGGCTCGAACCCACGAACCGTGAGATCATGACCCAAGCGAAAGTTGGACGCTTAACTGACTAAGCCACCCAGGCGCCCCAATTATGTCATGTTTTAAAAGCACGGTGATTACTATGTACTAGGCACTGTTCTAGGTGCTGTATAAATATCAGCTCACTTAATCCTCACAACTGGGGTGTGTATCATATGACATGCGTGAATCATGATTTGTTTAATTGGATTAAACACATCAAATTTAGATTTGATTTAATTAAATTTTTAAGCAAATTGCTCCCAAGTTTGGTCATTATAAACAATACTGTAACAAAGTCCTTGCACCTGAGACAGCTGTGCTATTTCCTTAGGCCAAATTAAATAGGTGTCTTTTCAATAGCTGAACACTAGCTGATTCAGGCTATCCCAAGAAGCCAGTGAAATAAAAGGATTATAATTCCAGGGCTCAGAATTTCTGTTTTAGTTTAGATAGCACATGACTGGGGCCTCCTTCCTGTCTTGTTCTCCTATTCCCTTTTGGGAGAGCAAGCAGCATGGTCCCAGAGTCCTAAAATCCTGAACACATTTTCCTGGGGAGAGCTGAAAGAAAGGAGGAATGTTTTTCACCCTGAATAGGTTGATCCAGATTAAGGTACCTCTCAAGATATAAACTAATTCATACATCATGAAAATGTATACCTTTATAATCCAATATCCTCATTACACAGTTGATAAAACTGAGTCATAAGTGACTTCACCTTAAATAACTCCCCAGACTCTACAAGTGCCCCATAACATCTGCATTGTTATCTTTACCATTACGAAAATACATTTGCATAGAATTGTATCATTATGGATATACCATTTTTCTACTCTTCTATTATTATTATTATTATTTTTTAAACAGCCTCTGTGCCCAATGTGGGGCTTGAACTCATGACCCCGAGATAGAGAATTACATGCTTTGCTGATTGAGCCTGCAAGGAGCCCCTCTGATCTTCTATTTCTTAACATTACTTTGTTGTACTTTTTATATGTGTTGTGCTCCTTACATGCATTACCATGGTCCATAAATATGTGATTTTAATTAGAATTTTATGATTAACATTCAACAAACAGTTTAACTCCTCTCAACTGTTAGATGTTTGTACCGTTTTTTGTTTTTAATCCAAAGTAGTGATGGTGTAGCTACAAATACCTTATGTTTTAACCCCTCTCCTCTTTATCCCTTTTGGGTAGTTTTATAAAGATAAAAAGTATTTTTAGGTAAAAACTTAGTGGTTAGCTTTATGATCTTCATTGCATGTGGCTAAACTCTTCTCCAGAAAGACTCTGGCAATTTATTCAGTTACATCTAAGTCTGCATCTTCAAATATTCGGTCTCTTGTAATTGGTAGTGAGCTGCTATTTGCTCTCAATCTCTACAATTCTGGGAAAACATGTTAATTTTTCCTAATTACTCACCAGGAATTATGATAGAATTCCATTAACATTGAATTCTATTTAAGACATTTGCATCTGTGTTTATAAATGAGACTACTATCACATCATGTTTTAGATGCTCACTTTAGTGCACATTTTAGGATCAGGACCATATTGAATTTATCTCTAATAAAAAACTAAGGAGCCTCCTAGTTTATTTTCCCAAGTCTGTGATAGCCCTCCTTCAATCCCTCATTACAATCAGAATAACCTTTTAAAAACTCAAGTGTCATCATATCCTTTTCTTAAAATCTTTAGTGGCTACCCATTGCTTTTATGATATAGTCTAAAATCCTAACTTGGTCTATATGGTTTGGAACATCTGGCCACACCTGCCTCACCCTCTTCTGCTTTGGGGTCATCGTGCATTCACCATGGGTCTTCCACCCCCTCCCCCAGCTAAATTTTATGGACTTACGCTCTTACATGTCACTAACATCTAGGTTAAAGCTCCCTCATTATCCAGCTTACTTAATTCAAAATTACTCATTCAATGTCTGATCTCTCTGGTAAACTGTAGAAAACTCCGTAAGAGCAAAGATTCCCTCCCCCCCCTTTTTCTTCCTTCATACCAAGCAGTAAGTAGGCATTCTTTACCTTAGAAATTTAAAAACCTGATGCTATATATACTGTTCTCCTGTTAGAATACAAGCCAAGGATAAGGAACAGTTCTTTTATATGTTTTCCACCCAAAGTTCAGCACAGTGCCTTGGGATTAATTAAAAGTACAGTGGATTTAGGGGTGCCTGGGCAGCACAGTCACTTAAGTGTCCAGCTTCAGCTTAAGTCATGATCTCACGGTTCATGACAATCCTGCGTCGGGCTCTGTGCTGACAGCTAAGAGCCTGGAGTCTGCTTCAGATTCTGCGTCTCCCTCTCTCTCTGACCCTCCCCTGCTCATGCTTTCTCTCTCTGTCTCTCTCTCTCTTTTTCTCTCTCTCAAATAAACATTAAAAAAATTTTTTTTAAAGTTCAATGGATTTAAATCAACATGTACTCTAGAGGAGTAATACAAAGTTAATAAAACTTAATCAAGTTTGTGTCTGGCAAATATTCCATAATGGTTTAACACAAAACATTGTATAAAACATAACATATATGCTTACAACATAGAACATAAACTATAGGGGACAATCATCCACCACAAAGACACAGTCATACTGACTTTCAGAGTCCACTGTTGAAACACATCAGAACTGCTGAGTTAAAATAGTCAACTCATTTGAAAGCTTTATATAACTGAATGCATAAAGTCTTGAAAATACTCTGAAGTGAAGAAATCTGTGCAGAGACCTCGAAGAAGGAAAATTCAACAAAGACCACAACACCCAAATATCTTCTGCTTTTACCTTTTACTTCACTAAGTCCAAATAATCCTAAGCCTCAAGGCTTAAATAAAAATGTGCATGTCTACTGTACATGCCAACAGCAACTAGCAACCCCAAACACTACCTCCTTTCCACAACAGTGGGTCACTTCTTGAAACATCTCAGGCTTAGATTCTCATGTTTTATGGCATTATTAATTTTCAAAATCAACACTCCTTTACTGTAGATATACTGAGAGCCTAAACCAAGAGTCCTAAGAAAGGTAGAAGAGGGACAGCTATGCAATAAAATAAAATAAACGATGGAATGGCTGTGGAATGGGTAAGTAAGAAGGAACACCTGAAAGTACAATGACCTTGCTAACTAAGTCTGCTACTAAGGGAACACCTGTAAAAGGAGAATCATAGTAGAATCTACCTCATAGAGGTGTTGGAAGGATTAAATGAATTAATTCACATAAGAGTTCTTAGTGCATGTCACCATTACCGGTTTCTTTTTTCTATTTCTCATTAGGCATCTGGAACTTAAGGCTTTAAGTAAATGAAAATAATCAGCCGGTATTCTAGGCCAAGAAGAGACCTAGTTTAGTCATGGCTGATGACAGTTTCTGCCTATGTACATTTCTAGGGAGGTTCCTATATCCCAAGATTATTACTTTCCCCTATTGTAACAGGCAGGCAGTTCTTCACAATATCTAAAACTATTTCCGATAGAGTTTTATATCTAGTTCTTTTTTTTATTAGCGGGAAAAGAAAGGTATTTTCTATAATCTTAATGAAGATAATGACTAGAAATGTGTAAGGAAAGTACTTAAAACAATTTTTTTATTATCATAAGCAAAAAGTACTTTCTACTAACATAAAAAGATGGTAAATCTGATAGAAAGGAGAGTAATTAAAACCCTTAGGAAATAAGTCCTCTCAAGCAGAATTATGAAAAATCAAAGGATAGCCTTATGCTCTGAACTGAATAACTGCATCCCTCCCAAATTCACATGTTGAAATCCTGATCCTCAAATTGATAGCATTAGGAAGCGGGGCCTTGGGGAATGATTGGGTCATGAGGGTGATGAGGGTGGAGCTCTCATGAATGGGATGAATGCCCTGATAAATGAGATTCCAGAGAGCTCTCCCACCCCTTTCACTATGCGAGGACACAGCAAGATGACCATCAATGAGCCAGGAAGTGGGCCCTCACTAGGCACCAAATCTTCTAGTGCCTTGATCTTGAACTTCCCAGCCTTCAGAAGTGAGAGAAATAAATGCCTGTTGTTTAAGCCATCTAGTCTGTAGTTTTTTTGTGACAGCACCCCTAACAGACTTAGATGCCCTCTGACCAAGGGGTCATGTTACATTCTATAGCAACACAAAACGGCCCTGAAGCTTTCCTGCTTTCATTTTTCTCTACTTCTGTGACTGATCCAAAATGGCCACACAACAGTTTCCACAGGAAACTGAAGACACAGAAGAAACAGATAGGAAAGGGAACCTGGATGGAGGAGAAAGTGATCTGGCTAATATAGGGGATTCATTTGGCTCCCACCATTTGGTGCCAAGTTAATGATAAATACTTCTAATTTCCTCTCAAACTCTGTCTTCAAGTTAATCTCTGTTAACTCTGTTAACTCCTCACCAAAATGGAGTTATTACTGAAAATTAGTCTAAACACACATCCTGACAAATATTTTTGGTTCCTGCCTAATTTACTCCCTAATCCAACCTTCTAAATAAAAGCAACTACATGCTACATCACAATAATATCCAAGTTAAATCTCATTCTTGGAGTATTTCCCTACATGCTGTAAAATCTGTTCCCACATATATTCCAATCTCTTTAACAATCTCATTTATTCTAAGACTCCAAAATTCTTCTGCTCAATGATCCTAGCTCTGCACCCGCATGTGCACACCTGTGGCCGTGTGTGCACACCCATCCACCCTCCCCCCCACAGGAGTTGACCACTCCTTAACATTTCTGGATTATCAAAAGTGAAATTTAATTTACCATTTAAACTATTTTAAAGTGTACAATTTAATGGTACCAAGTATTTCCACAATGTTGTACAATAACTACTACTGTCTAGACTTAGAAGTTTTTCATCACCTCAAAGGAAACCCATATCCATTAAGCAGTCCCTTCTCATTCACCTGCCCTGACAACCACTAATCTGCTTTCTGTCTTTATAAATTCGCCTATTTTGGACATTTCATATCAATGGAATTATAGATTCTGAGGCCTACTGCCTCTGATTCCTTTCATTTCAAAGTTCATCCATGTTGTACCAGGTATTATTACTTCATTCCTTCTTATGGCTAAACAATATTCCACTGTATGTCTATACTGCCTTCTGTTTATCCATTCATTGGTTAATAGAATCTAGGTTGTTTCCCCTTTTCACTACAGTAAATAGTGTTTATTCTTTGACTATTCAGGTAAAAGTTTTTATTTGAATCCCTATGTTCAATTCTTTTGAGTATGTAGCAGGAGTGGAATGGCTGGTAGTCTGTTTAACTCTTTGAAGGATGAACAACCTGTTTTCCAAAGAGGCAGCACCACTTTACATTTCCATCAGCAATGTACGAGGTCTTAACTTCTCTACATCTGCACCAACATTTGTTCTTTTTCATTTCACTGATTACAGCCATCCTAGTGGATGGAGAGTGGTGTCGCACTACGGTTTTAATTTACATTGCTGAAGATGTTGAACATCCTTTCATGTTCTTGTTGGCCATTTGTATACATCCTTTGGGGGAAATGTCTATTTAAATCCTTCGCTCACTTTTAAATTGGGTTGTCTTTTTATTTTTGAGTCATAAATTTATAGTATTCTTCTGAATACTAGTCCCTTATCAGATATATGAGTTGTAAATATCTCCTATTGTATCAGCTCTTTCACTTTCTTGATAGTGTCTTTAGAAATAAAAAAGTTTTAATTTTGATGGAAGCCCAATTTATCTATTTTTTTTCTATTGTTGCTTGTTTCTTTGATGTTGTATTCAAGTATGGTGCTTCTTTTTGATAGCTAAAATATGTCAACGTTGGCTTTAATTTTTACGATAGTAATCACTATCATTTATTGAATTGCTATAGTATGCCAGGCATTTTACATGTGCTATCTCATTCTGCCCCCTCCTCCGAGCTAACTGGTATTATAGCTATTTTCTAGAAGAAAAAAAAGTTGAAGAAGATTATTTTCTCAAAGTCATTCAGTAGGATATGATAGAGACAAGGTCCAAATTCAGCTTTGACAGAGAAGCATACAGATCACACTCTTTTTTTTCCTCTACTGCACTGTTATTGAATAGCATCAGCAAAGTTTTTGACTTTGGCAACAAAACACATAATATATGTTGTATTAGTTTTCTATTGCTTCTATTACAAATCACCATAAATTTAGTGGCTTAAGCAACACACATTTATCGCCTCACAGTCTGTAAGGCAGATGTACACCATGGTCTCCCCCAGCTAAGATCAAGGTGTTGGGAGGGTTGCATTCCTTTCTGGAGGCTCTAGGGGGAGGATTTGTTTCTGTGCACGTGTAGGCTGCTGACAATTCAGTTTCTTGTGGGCACAGCACTGAGACCCCCATATGCTTGCTGGCTGTCAGCAAAGGGTCATTCCTAGCCTCTAGAGGCCAACCATACTCTTTGGCTCATGGCCTCCTTCTATCTTCAAAACCAGCGAGGTAGGTCAAACCCTTCTCACACTTTGAATGTCTCTTTTCCTTCCATCTCATCTCTCTGATCCACTCTTCTGCCTCCTTCTGCTTTTAAGGACTCATGAAATTAGACTGCACTTACCCAGATAATCCAGGATTATCTCCTCCTCTCAAAGTCCTCAACATCCTATTTGTGAAGTCTCTTTTGCCCTAAAGGTAGCATTAGTCACAGGTGCCAGGGATTAAGATGTGGCCATCTCTGGGGGAGCAGGGCATTATTCTCTCACACACACACACATTTTCTTTTTCCTGAGCTGGGCAGAATATGGAGAGTAGGAAGAAAAGGGACTCATAGGACTGACGGAGTGGGCAGAAGAAAAGAATCCCTCCTCACCTCCCCATCACCCCCGCCCAAAAAAAGAGCCTGAGAAGAAGCAAAGAGGTAGATTCAAAGGGCCACTGATCTTGAAGGTGCTTATGTGAAATTCTGCCTCTTCATGACTTACTGACTTCCTCTTTTTAATTTGGAAATAATTTTCTCAAAACTCTTTTGCCTAGTCTTTTACCTCCTCCTAATCCATTCATCTTTCATGGTGCTTCTACTTGGGCAGTGACCACACAAATGTCAATTTTGCACATAATATCCTGAAATATCTCAGAACACTCAGCCAATGAATTGCTAAATTGGCTGAACATTCAGAGACCTCTTTTCCAGGAACATCTTGCTCTAGGCAATAGAATAATAGGTCATTGCTAGAACTCCCTAAAGCAAGGTAGCTGTGGAAAGCTGCAATAGCTAGATGGCAGGTTCCACTGGGACAAGCAAGATCCTTACCTCAGGTTTTCAAGAAAAGAAAGCAAGCAGGGAGACTCCTGATATCGATATTCTTCTTTTTCCAACTGAGTCAAGTAAATTCTATGAGACACAGACATGTGGATTGATAAGCATTAACCTAACTAAAGGAATTGGGTAGATCCTGTGTTATAAACTAAGGACCATCAGTGACAGGAAAGCTAAATATCTTCCTATTAAGTAAATATAATTTTCTAAAACTGAAATAAAGGAATTCTAAGCAAGTACGTATAAGAAATTAAGGAAGAAACCCTCCAGAAGGAGGGCTAGTCTAAAGCCAGTAAAAATTATCCAGAATCACAGAACAAAGGGAACATGAAGATGATCTAACCTAATTTTTTCATTTTACACTGGGGAAATTAAAATGTAAGGAAGAGACTCTTCCAGGATAACCTAGCTTCTGGCATCATTACATGTATCCTGACTTTCTTTTCAATGTTCTCCATCTTGGGGTGGTTAACAGGAAGTGGCTCTACTATTAGTCACTAAATTGGATTCTAATCTGTCAGCCGCTCTATTCTGGGGCCTCAAGGGGAGGACAAAAATGTGGGTGAGACAATGCCAGTCTTTGCCACTGTAAGCAATTTTAGGCTCAGCTCTACCGGAAACTCTGTTTTATCTTCTCTGAGCCCAAAGAACATCTCCTCCATAGTAACAGGGGTGGGCCTGTGAAAAGCAACTTCTCTCCCAAAGGTCCGTGCACCTAAAAGATGGTAAGATAGTACACAACTCAAGATGCAGTATGTGCATATGAGATTTTAGAAGTGATGGAATACTACATGGCAATGAGAAAGAATGAAATCTGGCCATGTGTAGCAACATGGATGGACCTTGAGGGTGTTATGCTGAGCGAAATAAGTCAGGCAGAGAAGGACAAATATATGTTTGCACGTATAGGAGGATTAGGAGGAACTTAATGGAGGACTATGGGGGAGAAAAAGGGGGAAAATGGTGGGGGAGAGGGAGAGAGGCAAACCATGAGAGACTCTTGAATGCTGAGAACAAACTGAGGACTGATGGTTGTGAGGTGGAGCGGAAGATGGGCATGGAGGAGGGCACTTGTGGGGATGAGCACTGGGTGTTATGTGGAAACCAACTTGACAATAAACTATTTGTAAAAAAAAAAAAAAAAAAGAAGTGTGTGCATATTTCTAGTTACTGCTGGATTCTGGGGGCGGGGGAAGAATGGGAAAGAGGAAGTAGGAAAAACAGTTAAGGGCTTCACCTCTGCTGCATCAGACTTTTTGCCAAGACTTTTTTAGTTCTATTACCATAAACTCATAAAAAGCAGGAGCCACAATAAAGAAGTCTCTGAAGCTGATGCTGCTCAGCACATTACAGGATACGACTAACATACAACCACAACTATTTTATTCTGTTCCAGACTGGGAAATTAAAAAAAAATCCACATTTCAAGGAGCCAGTTGGCCCATCTAGGCCTTCCAACCCTAGCATCTATGCAATTAGCCAGTTGCAGATTTAGAGATTAAGTCTTATGATCCCTCTCCAGACAATTTGCTTCTTAAGCACAGCGCACAGTTGCCAGCTGCCCTCTGTAAAAGCAGAGGGAGATTTCAGCGGGCTGTGTACTCCATGGATTGTTCTCCATTCTCTGGGTTTCAGCGGGCCTAACGCCCTCTGGGACAGTGACCGCCACACCGAGAAAGCAGATGAAGGAGAAGAGCATAAAGAAAGCAACAAAAGGTGCATCATTAGTCCTAATTTTTTCAGATTTCTCTGCCACTTCTCAGGATGGGCTACTGAATTTGTAGACTATAATTTTAAGTTATGCAGTTTTAATATCTTTTTTTTTTTTTTAAATCCGAGATACTGTATTTAAACTATCACAGTTGCAGGGAAGACTTCTGCCTGTCTCTCCTTGTTTACTGAACTTGGCACCCCAGGTTATCACATTATCACATCACCTGGTATCCCCTGATTTCCCAAGCTTTCCATATATCATCATATCCTACTGACTCTCCTGGAAAAAAGAGATGAGTCCATTCGTGTATAACATTTAAAGTCTGTAAAAGTCACAACACACTTTTCCAATCAGGAGTCAATTTTCAGTTCACCAAAACATTCCTCCCAACTGTTCTGTTCATTTACTTTGACCATTTTCAAGTGAATTCTGCATTTCTTGATAAGCTGGGTTGCCTTCAGTTTTACTGCAACTTGTGATCAGACTTTCCCAACTAGCTCCCAGTTTTCTTCTCCATACTTAATCCCATCAACACCACTACCATCAACATCATCATCCAGGATGACATGTTACCAGGAAGGGACATTTATCAGCAGGCCCCTATCAATCTAAGTTAAAAGTAAAGATACCTACCACCAAGAACACTTTTAGAAAATATCCTTTCTCTCTTTTGTTGAAAGGTATGCACTTTATATCCAATATGTACAACACATTTTTAAGCCACTGGTCAAAAATTCTCTGAAATCCCTACTTTTAATGGTATGTCAGTTACTCTGCAGAACAATTCATATCTAAAAGGCTATTAACCTCTTGGTACTTAAAACTAAGGCAAACATATAGAGATTACACTTTTTCCTGTTAATGAAAGGGTACCATATGCTAAGAATTGTTCTAACACTAAGAGTAAAACTGTTGAAAAAACAGGGGTGCCTGGGTGACTCAGTCGGTTAAGCATCCAACTCTTGGTTTTGGCTCGGGTCATGATCTCATGGTTTGTGAGTTTGAGCCACACATCAGCGCAGAGTCTTCTTAGGATTCTCTCTCCCTCTCTCTGTCCCTCCCCCCGCTCACTCTGTCTCTCTCTAAATAAATAAGTTTTAAGAAATTTAAAATAGAACCGTTGACAAAACAGGCAAAATCCGTAACTGTGTGAAATCATATATATATATATATATATATATATATATATTGCTCTTCTTTACCCACTCATCTGTCAGTAGATATTTCAGTTGTGTCCATATCTTGACTATTTATAAATAATGTTGCAGTGAACATGGGGGTGCAGATATTTTTCTGAGTTAGTGCTTTTTGTTTTCTTTGGACAAACACCCAGATGTAGAATTGCTGAATCATATGGAAGTTTTGTTTTAATTTTTTTGGAGAAACTTCCATCCTGCTTTCCATAGTGGCTGCACCAATTTACATTCCAAGAGGGCATGAGGGTTCCCTTTTTCCTACATCCTCGACAACACTTGGTATTTCTTGTCTTTTTGATAACAGCCGTCCTAAAAGGTGTGAGGTGATATCTCATTGTGGTCTTGACTTGCATTTCCCTGATTAGTGATATTGAGTATCTTTTTGTCTATCTGTCGGCCATCTGTATGTCTACTTTAGAAAAACGTCTATCCAGAGCCTTTGCCCATTTTTTTTAGAGTGTTTCTTATATTTTTCTATTTTAGAGAAAGAGAGAGAGAGTCTGAGTGGCAGAGGGTGAGAGAGAGATAGAATCTCAAGCAGGCTCCGCACTCAGTGTGGAGTCTGATGCGGGCTTTGATCCATGACCCTGGGATCAGGACCAGAGTCAAAATCAAGTGTTGGACACTCAGCCAACCTAGCCACTCAGGTACCCATCCTCTGCCCATTTTTAAATTAGATTATTTGGGATTTTATTGCTATAGAGTTGTATAAATACTTTGTAAATTTTGGATATTAACCCCTTACTGGGTATATAATTTGCAAATATTTTCTCCCATTCAGTAGGTTGCCTTACCACTTTGTTGATGGTTTCCTCTGCTGTGGAGAGGCTTTGTACCTTGAGGTATTCCTAGTTCTTTATTTTGCTGTGATTGCCTTTGCTTTTGGTGACGAATTCAAGAAATCATTGCAAAAACCGATGTCAAAGTTTACTCAACTATGTTTTCTTTTATGTATTTTATGATTTGAGGTCTTATGTTCAAGTCTTTAATCCATTTTGAGTTAATTTTTATGTATGGTGTAAGATAGTGGTCCAGTTTCATTCTTGTGCATGTAGCTGTCCAGCTTTCCCAACACTATTAATTAAAGATACTTTCCCCATTGTATGTTCTTGGTTCCTTTGTTGTAAATTAATTGGCCATATATGCAGGGGGCTTATTTCTGGGCTCTCTCTTCTGTTCTATTGATCTATATGCCTGTTTTTATGACAATACAATCCTGTTTTTATTAGTATAGCATTGTCATAAAGTTTGAAATTAGAACATTTTGAGCTATAATAGAATACAGCACATTAGGTGTTTTTATTGTCATACATGATGAAGACAAGCATATTCCTGGCATGGAGAATAAGGCCACGTTACATTTTCAACCCATTAATCACTTTCATTCAACCTTCCTCACTGTCTCACCAGGAGTTATTTGTAAACTGCTCTGGAAGTCAATCCTAGAAAGATTTCAATATCTTGAATTGGTTTCAGAGTTTGAGTTGACATTCTGGCCTAATTTTGGAGCTCTGCTAGTAGGCTACGTATGTCTCAGAGGGATACCACAAGGCTGAAATTCTGGATGAACTCCAAGGGTGGATTTTCATTGAGAAAACGGCCCCCATTTGGGAATAGAAATAGAAAGGCAACACCTGACACAGGTGCTCACCAGGGTTGGAAGAATATGATCAAGTGTTTCATCTGAGAAGTCATCTCCCGTTGAAGCAGTAAGGCTAATTTATCGAGTGAGGAGCTATTTTCCTTTCTGGCACAATGCCTTTTCTAGGTAGCCATTCCTCACAGCCGTGGCGAGAGAAGACCTCATGCACTAAGTCCAGGAGACAACCAGCTAGGCTACCCTTTCACCATATTTAGTCTTGCCTTCCCCAGGGCTATGACTCCTGCACTTCATTTAATGAGATTAAAGCAAAGTGAAAATTAAGAGCACACTTTGGGAGAAAAATTATGAATACTATTTATTTAAGGGGGATTGAGGAAAAATATTATTCAGAAACTCCATCTAATGCCATTTACTTCCGAAATGCCACAAAACAATATTAGGTCAATGCATTCGGCAAGCAGTTATGAAAGCATTATATGTAATAGAACTGGGTTATGCACTGGGAGAGGGGGAATTCAAGGATAAATAAAACAGGGTTCCTGCCCTTGGTGAACGCAGAATCTAATGGAGAAGGCAGATGATTAAACAAGTAATTATAAGGGAATTAGTAATGAAGGGACATACAAAATGTCAGAGACCCAAAGGGGGAACAATTAAATCTGTCTGAGGAAGTTGGGAAGAATTTATAAAGGAGATGACATTTGAGCCAAGCTGTGAAGGAAGGGAAGGAGTTTGTCACTCTACCAAGAGAGCGTACTGCATGACAGGCAGAGGGGCCTAAAGCTTACTCAGTTTTGGGATCGGGGAGGTGTGGAGAGTGGTCCACATGGGGAAAAGTGATAGGAAAAGGAAACCAGAAAGGCAAGCAGGCATCAGACTTGCTTTGCTAGGAGTCTGTCCTTTGTTCCTCAGGCAACAGGGAGCTCTCAGGCTTTGTAAGCAGGCAAATGACAGGATCATAATTGTGTTTTAAAGAAATAGGAGGTGGCAGAATGGAAGAAAAGAAATAAAAGATCCTCAATGGCAGAGACATAAAACAGAACAAGAGAAAGAGTCAGAATAAAATAGATTTTCAGACTTAACAGAAAGAACCACGAACATAACCACTCCTATGCCGCTTCCCCCAAACCTATCACTCCCTCCCACCGATGAAATTAACTGTCTCCTTTCACTATCACTTCATCAAGGGGGCAGTGCTTCTCCACAAAGATAGAAAGATATGGGACGTTGGTATCCCAGAGAAATCACATGGAAAACCACCTACTCCCTTTTAATAATTTCTATCAGAGGTGAAAAGGGAAGGTAAAATTAACCGCATCATGTGAATTTCTCACCATACCTGGATTTAGAACAGACAAGCAAGCATGGATAAATAGACACACACACATATACGACCACCACCACACTATACCACACACACAAATGCTGTAGTGACAAATGACAAACAGTATATACCCTAAAATGAATAATTACATATCCCCTTACCTCATAACACATATTCACTTTTAATGACCTTGTCAACTTACTGTGGTCTGAGATAGTTCTTTTTAATATAGTCTTGGTATATCAGTAGCTTCGGAGAACTACTCTGTCCTCACTGTATCTCCAAGTCTCACTGAATACTACAGATGATACAAGTAGTAGCTCATAAAGAGGTCATACCATTGTGATAGAAAACCTGCTGCTCGTCTGGACCAGGCCCAAAGCATAGAGCTCTGGGGAGAACTGGGGCAGTCTCTCTATGATTGATGCTTGGCTTAGATGAACATCTCAATCTTCAGATTAAATCTCTAGAGTGTATTTTTTAGCACTGTCTGGAAAACAGAGAAGCTATACCTTTACTTTGCCAGCCAAGAGAAGGCTAATTTGCTCTTTTCTGTAGTAACACTGAAGTGAAATAATAGTTTGAACACTTTTTATTATTAGCCTGGGATTAAATTTCCCCTGATGACCACAATTTTCACAGGCATCATGAATAGTGAATCTCAAATGTTTTGTCTTAGAATGCTTTTAGAGGAAATACATAACCTAAATAAAAGACAGAAAATCAGATCCTACTGACTCATTATAAAAAAAATAACCAAAAAGGCAAGAGTCGTCACTTCTAATGGCACAGCCAAACTTTCCTCTTCCAAACTCATGCAATGCTTACATGCTGTTGAATTTGGTACTTAAATCACATGCTGCTTCTTACTCATAGTTAACTTTTTAGAAGTATCAGTCTCACCTTCTTATTAGATTGTAATAAGCTAAATTTAAATTATGGAGACATCAAATTGGATTGCAAAAAAACATACCACAGGACATGGCAGTGAGAACTGAAAACTGGACGCTGGTAAAGTCATACCCTTACTGATGTTGATGAGCCACTCAGTGTTTTTCATACAAAAAAACTTCGTACAGAAAAAGAAAACAATATGGAATATAAGAATAAGGTACCCTCTTGTACCTATTAAATTAACCAAAACACTTAAATTTTATATGTTATAGTCTCAATGTTGGTGAGGCTGCTATAAAACCAGTACATGAACACACTGCTAGTGTTCTTTCAGCTGGTATAACCTTTGTTGTAGGAACCAGCAATACCTTGAAAAGCTTTAAAAATGTTTTGTTACTCTTGTGTAAATGAATTACTTTCAGAAGTAATTCAGATAAAAAATCTTCCAAGTGTGAATATATATCTTACAACTTGAATGTCAAAACAAAACATTCAACATAATTTCTACATTCAAAAATAAAAATGGCTAATTAAATGATAGAATATAAAACTAATGAACCCTTCATAATAAGGACACTAAGCAAATTAAGAATTAAAAGACACTTGCTCAACTGATGCAGGACATTAAAAACTTACATTTATCATTATATTTAACGGTGAAAGCTGAATATTTCCCCATTAAGATCAGGAACAAGGCAAGGATATCTGTTCTCAGTACTTCTATTTGACATTGTAGTGGAAGCCTAGTGCAATAAGGCAAGAAATAAAAAGCATCTAGACTGGACAGGATGAAGTAACACTGAATTCAAAGATGTCATAAATGTCTACCTAGAAAATGCTCCCAAATGTATAAAATACTACTAGATCCAATAAGTGAGTTTAACAAGTTTGAAATTCAAGGTCAGGATACAAATACCAATTGTGTTGCTATACACTGGCAATGAACAATTAAAAACTGGCATTAAAAGAACAATATCATTTACAGTGAACATGATATACTTTGAAATAAATCTTACAAAGTACATGCAAAATTTGCTGAAAAATACAAAGCACCAATGAGAGAAACCAAAGACATAAATAAACGGAGAGACAGATTATATGTATGGTTTAGAAGATTCAATAGTGCCAGAATGTCCATTTTCAAACTGATCTAAGAATCCTGCAAGATCCTAGTCAAGCTTTTTTGTAGGAATCGATGAGTCGATTCTAAAATACATATGTAAAGTAAAGCACTTGGAATAAACAAAAGAATTTTGAAAAAATAGTTGGAGCGCATACCACGCCATACTATATTATCTGATTTCAAAATTAATAGAAAAGTAAGATCAAGACACAGTAAAAAGGCCAGACACAGATCAATGGCACAGAATATAAAGCCCAGAAATAGAACAATACAGACATGGCCAACTGGTTTTTTATTAAATGTGTCAATGCAAATCAGCAGTGAAAGCATAGTCCTTTTTAACAAGCAGGGCTGGAACAACCCTACGTTCTATATAAAAATTCAAAACATGACCATCTATTACATTATGCTGAAAACTTAATTCAAAATATATCATCAGAGACCTAAATGTAAAACTTAACACTATAAAACTCCATGAAGGAAACATAGGACATAATCTTTGTGACTTTGGGTTAGGTAAACATTTCTTAAGATGGGACAGACACATAGACTACAAGGAATGAAAGAAAAATGATATCATTGTTAATTATGTATTATTAAAATAAAAAACCCAAACTTTTCAGAAGATACTGTTAAGAAAATAAAAGCCACATACTGGGAGAAAAAAGTTGCCAACACATAACTGATAATGGACTGTTAACTGGAATATATAAAAATCTTTTACAACTCAATAATAAGAATTATTTTAAAAACTGGACAAAAGACTTGAACAAACACTTCACAAAAGAAGAGAGATGGATGCCAAATAAGTATACAAAATGATGTTTACCACCAATAGTCATTATGGGAATAAAAATTAAAACTACCACAAGATACTACTAAATACCTAATAGAATGGTGCAAATAAAAAAATCAACAATATCAAATACTGGTCAGGGTGCAGAGCATATACTATCTCATATATTGTTGATGGAAATGGAAAATGGTAAAGGCACTTTAGAAAAGAACCTGACAGCTTCTTATAACTTAAACATATACTTTCTCTGTGACCTAATTATCTCACTCCTAAGTATTTACTCTAGAAAAATAAAAATATATGTCCTCACAAAAAACCTTTACACAAATGGCTTTATTCATGATATCTCCAAACTGGGAACAACTCAAATATTCATCAACTGATGAATGAGTAAACAATCTCTAAACTGGAATACTATGCTGCAATAAAAATGAACAGACTACTAATAAATACAACAATATGGATGAATCTCAAAAGCAATGCTAAGTGAGAGAGGTCAAAGTTAAAGGTATGATTCCATTTATATGACAAAACTAGAGTGTCAGAGATCAGGGCAGTCATTGCCAGGAGCTGGGAATTGGAAGAGGAGACTCACTGTGGAGGCATCAAGAATTTTCTGAGGATGGAAACATTCTTGATTTTTGTGGCAGTTATACAACTGTGTAAATTTGTAAAAAATTTACAGAGCTGTATATCTAAGAAGGATGCATTTTACTATATGTAAATTATGCCTCAATAAACCAAGAGACAAAGACTGTCACACCAAACATTGAAGAGTATGAGCTCTTGGTCACCGCTGGTGGGTGTGGAATAGGGCACAACCACGTTGGAAAAGTTTGACATTTTTAAAAATAAAGTTAAACATATGGTTACCACGGACTCAGCAATTCCACTCCATGTACTACCCAAGAGAAATAAAAACATTTATCCACAAAGGCACTTGTACATGAAAGCTCACAACAGCCTTATTCATAGTATTCCAAGACTAGAAACAACAAAATATTAATAAATACAACAGGTGAATGACTCACTAAATTATAATATATCCATATAGAGAAATATCACTCATCAATCAGAAAATGAAATACTGATACATCCAATACGATGGAGGAATCTCAAAATACTACACTGAATGAAAATAAGAGTATAAATTCTAGAATTTTATAGATGCAATATTATTTGCACTTTTTAAAATCAATTTTATTAAGATATAATTTATGCACAATAAAATAAACCTAAGGTAAGCATATAGTTCCATGGGTTTTGACAAATATATACATCTATGTAACTACCACCACCACCAAGAACATTTCTATCATCACAAGAAGCTTCCTTGTCTTTCTTTGTCATCAGTCCTGTCCCCTTGTCTCCAAGCACTGATCTACTCTCTGTCACTATAGATTAGGCTGCATTTTCTAGAATGTTATATAAATTTTAGAGTTGGATTATCAAATAGTTCCTTTCTATTGATCGGTGATACTTAGGTGTATCATAATTTATTTAGTCATTCATTATATTTATGAACTAACCTCCTGAAACACATCCTGGGTTATAAAAGGAAGACTTCATAATGACTTATAAGGCTTAAAATGCTGCAGTAAGCATTAAATAAGATAATATGATTATGTTACTTAATATTTAGTAAGCATATAATCAAAGATAGTAGGAAACTACATCTTAGAGAGGTCAAATAATTTGCCAAATGTCACAGCTAGTAACCCAGGTCTGTCCAGTTCCAAACTTCATGCTGTCCTAATACCCAGAGCAGGGTGCCTGGAATTTGCAGATATGGGAGAGTTCCAATTTTCCCAATGTTCAAGGAGTTGAGACATAGAAGGGAGACGCTAGACGTTTAAGAGGCCAACCAAGAGTTTTCTTTCTCCACACTTACAGGATTTGGAAAATTGCTAAGTGCTGAGCATTTAAAAGAGACTAACCAGCTCTCTGCTAACCTACTGGGAACAGATCTTAATCCCCGGATTGAGTAGGATCTTGCCTATATAACTAGTTTCCCAGAGCCAGTTTTTCTTTTCCACTGGGTATTCTTAGCAAATGTTACAGAATAAAATATGAAAAGGGGAACATCAGAAGCTAATCAAAGAAAGTGAACTGTCCTTTCACACCAGTGCTACCAGAAGGGCTTCATGACCAAGTTCAACTTCATTTCACATATAAAATCCCTTAGTCATATCTTAGAATGTCAAATCATCCTTCTCCCTGGCCACATTCTCAATGAGTTATTTTGCTCTTAAAATCAAGAAAGACTAAGAAAGAAATGATCCTGGTTAATCGAGAAGGAGCTACTTCAAAAAATGAGAATCTCACAGATCTGACTGTTCAGTTGTGTCTGAAATTGGTCCCTTTGCAGCCCTACACAAGGCTCCTTCCTAGGTACACCTGTCTCAGGGGGTCAGTCTTTCCTGACCTTATCCTTGCCTCTGCAACTTGCTCAGTCTGGATTGCCTTCCACTGTAGCTTTTTCTTTCATTTGGTTCCTATTCTGTCTTTGCTTCCCCCTTGAGACTTAACACTTTAGACTATCCTTTTGGTTTCCTACTTTACTGATGTTGTCTGGTTCCCCTTCCCCAGTCAGTCTTCCCTCATTTCTTTATGCATTCCTAGGAACTTGCCTAGAAGGAGGGTTTTAATCTTCAGATCAGGGTTGTAGATGCTCTTTTTGGTCCTTGTCCCCCAGGAGCCTAGGCTTGCAACTGTGGCTCCTAGGTAGCAAATTCTCTTATGGTTAAGGGGGCTTCTTCTTTGGCAGATTGAAATGTGCCCCAATTCCCTAAATCTGGACCTTTGTTGTCACTCTCTGCTGCCCTCCAGCGGCTATATATAGGATGCAGTAGTTAGTTACATCTGGGGCTTGGCTCTTTTGCCCTTTCCAGGCTTGTAAGTGCTCTCTAGTAGGACACTAAGGCAGTGCAGTTAATGGAGATGAGATTGTGTTCAGAATCCATCAGGCTCTAATTCCACCAGTACTACTGCAACAGCCTTTGATGCCACTGCTACTTCCAGGGAAATTCACTGGTAATGACTCACTTGCCCTCTCTCCTGAAGATGTGATTATCTCAGAAAATCACAAATTCCACGTGTCTAGGTTTGCATATTCAGGCTGTGTGTTGAGATACGGGAGAAACCTCCCCAGTGACTGAGGCTTGGCTTGTTGGAAGATGCAGACTGCAGTGCAGAGCTTCACGCTAGCCTCGGCAGCATGCCTCGCAGGCTGCCTATGTCAGAGGATCACCAAAACTGTCCATGAGCAAAGGGAGAAACTACCAGGTGGCTTTCATGATGCTTATTAGCTCCTCCCACAAGATCTTGAAATGGAACGAAACTCTAGCCTCTCAACCGGATATGAGGCTATCCAGAGAGATGCTGGCACCGCACCCACTTTAAAAGTGACAATCATTCTACTGGTGCAAAGGGGTAGAAGATAGTTGCAGACTAGATGCACACTTCTGGAAAACGTCTGCCTAGCATACACTGGAAACGCTGTTGTATGCTCTGGTGGAAGCCCTAAGTGGCACAGCTCTGCCAAGTAGGAAGTGCTAGACAACTCTGTTGAGCAAGCTTTAGATTAGACTTCCCATCTAAGGCTAGACTGGCCAATATGGGTTGACAGCAACAATGGAAAATGTTAACCTGGGGTTAGGGCAATCTATGAGTCAAAGGCCAAACCCAATGTATTATTCATGGAAAACACATCCAAAGTCTGGTGTTTTATGCCCTCCACCCAAAAGATTATCCACAACTGCTCCTAGCTAACAGTCCTTTACCCACTGCTTCTCTCCACATAACTGCTATTAATACAGCTTAAGGACCCTGAGAGGGCCCACAGTGCCTGTCATTCATGAGTCAGCATTTCCAGACACACAAACTGTCTATAAAAGTCAGGGCCTTCAAAAAGGTAAGAAGCTGCATTTTTACCAAGCACAAATGTGCAAAGAACCAAGTGTCTCCCATCTACATTCCTGCTAAATGGCTATGCTTCCTCTGTGAGGAAAAGCAAAGTGGTGTTCATCAGACCCTCCACCTTCCTTTTATGCACCCCAACTATTCTCCACTGTGGAAATTCAATGAGAAAACTGTCATGGTCTCAATGTGGTGGGCATCCACTATTAACACATGCTCCGTCTCCTCTGATTCCCAACCTCTTGAAACAACTCCATGAGACTTGAAGAAATTAGACTTTTGAATTGTTAAAATTATTTCCATAGTGAGAGGACAATGAATAGGAAATGGCCTTCCCTACATGCTATGATATCATTTGGCCCATTAAAATGGTTTTTTTCCCCCCTAGCATTTAAATAATATCTTATATGATTTTCTATACCAAAGAGTTGTACTCTGCTTGGATATTATTTCATGAGATACTGGTTTGGGGGAAAAATGGATTCTGTGTTAAATTTTTTAAAAAAAGCCCTAAGATAAATTTCTGAGTACTTTCTTCCCTAGTTAAGAGGTTGGTATGAAGTGAGACAAAGTTTCAGCAGTCCTAGAATAGACTCCCCTCCAATCAACCAAGAGCATTTGGTAAATCCCAGCATGTGTTACATATTACTGGCAACTCTTTCTATAGAGTTTCCATGGCAGCTCAGTTACTAATACCCCATGCAAGGGAAGGAAAGACACCTGATTTGCAGTGGCGGCGGCAGCATCTCAGTGGCTGAAGACCTTATTTACCTGTGCCCCGTCCTGTGTGTGCCAACCCAGCCCTGGCTTACCTGAGGTCACGGGTCTAGCTCAGTGCAGTCCATTCTCAGAAATGTTCCTATTTACATCTTTTACAGAACCAGACCCAAAGGTGTTAGCTTTCCCCTGCTAGGGAACTGGAATTATTTGCTATCAGAGCTTCCTTTGAGGTTAAAGGTATCGCTCTGGTGTCTGTCAAAACAACACGGGCACAACAATTGTATCAAAACAACCAGAGAACTCTGCTTTCAAAAACCTAAGGACCACCTTTGGAAGCATTTCAAGATGACCATCTTATTTATGCCAGGCTGCCAAATCAGAGCTACAGGGTCTTTTCTGAAAGCCTGTGTGTCGGCATACAGCAGACTTGGCCTTGCCTTAGGGGTCTTGCAGAAAGCTCTGCAGCTGTCCCTAAAACTGACCAATGTAGCATCAATCCAAAAAAATAAAAATTGAGACCAAGTGGGATCCCCTTGGAGCACGAAGGCCACCTGAAAAGAAATTTGGGGAAGAGGAGAATGTTGAAAAGGCCTGCTTTACAAGCACAGGCAGCTACACAAGAATGTCAGCTGGGGCAGGGACTATGTTTATTCACTGCACTATGCCAACTACACCATTATAGTCACTATAGTAGTGCTAGGGATAGTGTCCAATGAATGAATGAATATTTCTGATTTAGGAAGGTCTATGAAGTTGGCTTGCTTTATCTACGTTAAAACATGGATTATAGTCTGTAGGAACTTTTAGTAACTCTGTAACAGCAAAAAGATTTGTGCAGATAGTCTGATACTATTACTTTATCTTCTTCCAACCACCAGGTGCCTTTGAGATATGATGTCTCTGGATTTCATTTCTGAAATGACATCTAACCACATATACATGCTAGTGCAGATGATCTTTTCTAAGATAATGTGCTTTAATGGCTTAAACCATTCCTTCTGACCCCACCATCCACATTAGTCATAGTAATGGCATCTTCCAATTCCATGAGTTATCAAGCTATTTGATTTCTGCACCTTAGTATAGATGACTCCCGGTTTTACAGGCCACTATTTATTCAGTGTCATACACAATCTGAAGGTCAACAGAATATTTCAGATGAGCACTTGTAGAATATATCTACTTACACCGTTACTGGTCCATATACTTCACTACTAGAGGATTTGAGGGTCTGCATACCACTCTATTTTCCTCCACCTACAACATCCTTTCACAAAAACATTCTCCTACTAACTCTCCCCACACCTCTCATTTCTCTACCATGACTCCTTGGTAACTGCTCAGTAAACAGTTGGGAAAATTATAGGCCATCCCCCGAAAACCCCCAGGTTACATCCCAACAGGTTAAAAACCAGCATTAAGAAGTACATGCAGGAAATGGCTTTCTTCCTGTTAAATAGGGCTTAACCGTTGTGATGAAAAAGCAGAAGATTGTCACCTGAGGTCTTTTTAAAATGTGGGCCTGCCTTACCCTGACCCAGGCCTCCTATGTTGTCTCCTAAAAGTTAGGGGTTGTTTAGACTGGTAAGGGAGAAACATTAAAAAAAGAAATTCTATTGACTACATATCATCTTGTTATGTGTGGTATCAGACAAATTCAGTTTTTATATCAACTGGTATTCTACTGAAGCTAACATATAAGTGGTTATTAAGCAAAGTTAAGATTTTTCCACATGAGCCAAGATCAGTCGAGCAAAGGGGGAATGTTCCTCTTAGTGGGAGTGGCTGTTCATTAGACTTGGGGGCAGAAAAAAAGAAAACAGCAGGCAATCTGATTCAAAAACCAAAACTTTACTGAACAGGATCAAGATAGGAGTGGAAATAGGAAAAGCAGTTCTACACAGTTTCTTGAGCTGTTCTCAGGTTTCATACCTGATGCTTGTGGACAGTGCTGATTTTACCTATATGCCTCTAATAGGATTAACATCAGATTTTTTTCAACATCTCCAAAGAAATATACAGCTATTTCTCTTAGGTCCTATAGTTGTTTTTAAGGCAAGTTAAGTGCCTGCAATGGAAATGCACCATGTTTACTTTAGACTGAAGGTTTAGAAATTGGGGAATAACTGGCCTAGAGGGAATGTCACCAACTCCATCTAAAAAAAGCCGTAGTTATCTTGGGATGGCTTTGCTGTTTGAGAGTCGTTGCCAACAAGCTCCATTCAGGAGATCTGATGCAATGTCATAACCTAGTTCATTCAGCTCGATAAAAACTTAGTGTGTCAGAAGTAAGTAACAGTCGGGGACAAGAAACAGAAAATAAGGTGATGTTACTAAAGAAAAGAACCCACCCAAACCTCTTCCTGTTGGTCAAATATGTAAGGTGAACAGCCAGAAATTAAATGAGTAATATAAATAATTAATTATCTGGGGAAGTTAAGATTCCCTCACAGTGAATGTGAGCAACAGAAATGTGAGATGGATCGGCATAGCCCACAATAAGCAGTGCTCGATGAGAAGTATAGGACATAAAAAAGAGGTCCATGAGGAAGCTGAATAGTAAGAGTAAGAAATGAAGAAGAGAAATTAAGAAATGGGGTTTAAAGAGATTTGTCTAAAACTTAAAAAAAAAAAGGAAAGATAGTCTAGATCCTAGTTAAAACAACTCCACATATGTTTTTAAACAAAACTTGAAACTGGCTATTCTCTATGCTTAGAACACTTTCCTCTCTCACCAAATGCCTGGCTTCTTTCAGTTGAACTTTCCACTTTTTGAATGCAATATTTTATAATTACTCAGGCTCACAAAGACCTCTCCACTCCATGGCCTCTTTCTGCAATTATAGAGGCATAGTTCGTATAAAGGTCTTACATCCCAACTGAAGGATGAGCTGAAGTGGATCTCTCTACTCTTTGATTTTGGGCTGGCTCTGTGACCAGCTCTGGCCCATAAGCTGTGGTGGGAACGATGGCTTGCCAGTTCCAAGTGTAGACCTTAAGGGGTTTGCATATTTCCCCTTGCTCTCTTGGAACCTACCAATATGCCACGTGATTACACTTGGGTCAGGCTGCTGGTGGGAGACAGATCACATGGAGCAGAGAAGAGTCGGTCTGGCTAAGGCATCCTAGACCAGGCAGTTCCTAGTGAATCTAGTTCCTGACCTCAAGGTGTGAGTGAGCCCACTGAACCTATCCTAATTGCCGATCTGTAGAAACTTGCATTAAATAAATGGTTCCTCTTTTAAGACAAGGTGTTTTGGGTGCTTTGTTATACAGCAAAACACAATGAAATAATTGAAACATATGCAATGGCTTCATCCTTCCAATGTAATACTCATTACAGTGTGACTTCCATTAAAATTAAGTATTTGCTGATCATTTCTTTGCTCCTGGAGGTCAGAGACTGTATTATATTTACTTATGTATTCCGACAGCACTGGGGTTGTGCTCTATTCATAGTAGGCACTCAGAGTTTGATAAAACAAGCTGAAATGAAAATCGACTGAAGGTCAATTTCTAATATTCATTAGTACTATCTACTGAATGCTTAACAACAGAAGAAAAACACAATCCATAGTACTGTTAAAGAATCTGATCACTACTGAGAATCCACTATGGGCCTTGTGTGGTCACTTCCAATGACGAGCCATTAAGGGCTGGCAGTTACTAGTACTTGGAGTGCACATGCCACTTCAAGATAGCTAAAATGTGAGACCTTTAAGTTGTCCTTGTCAGGATTCAACATGAACCCAAAGTTGGATTTTGATAGAGATTGGCACCTATATTTGAAAGACGAATGTGAATTCGTACTGCAATCCTACTTTTATGGACTTGGACATTGAGCAGGTATAAAGTGGCAAAGGAGATTTTGATTTGTACTGTCTAATTCACATGATCACTAATGGCAGGTTTTCTAAGCTCAGCAGTCTGACAAATGAGATTTGTACGTAAATGTGTGGTAACTATGAAGTACCATACACATGTAAAATATCACGAAAGCTTGCATATTCAAAATGTCATTTCACTCTTTTCCTTAAGAAGTACGAAACTAAGGATAGACAGGACAGGTGGGAAAAGATGAATCGTTTTGCTATCCGTGTCTAATTTGCATCTAATTGAATTTCTATAGCTTTTAAATGACACTCTGTTATTACAGTCTATGCAGAGATGATCTCATCAAAGATTCTGTGTTTTGATTATTTTAAAAATTATTCACTTGACAGTGTCTGAAACACTCTAAAGCAAGACAACACGAAAGCATGATCAGAATGAATATGCTCATAAGTCAGTGAGGCAGACACAGTCAATGACAGTCAAAGGACAGGCCTGCTGCACTGTGACTGTCATGCTTCCCGTGGGGGCGCACCCCAGAATCTGCCCTAACTTTAACTTCTTCCTTTAACTTCTGCCATGCCTGCTTAATATTGTCATATTAGGCTCAGAAAGGACATGATGTTTAAATTAGTCACGAAGCTGGAAAACCGAATCAGGATCTAAAGAGGTTTAGATTGGTTAGAATGATAAAAAAAAAAAATCTATGTTATTAATAATATGAAAGAAACACATAGACCGAAGAGAGTGAAGTGTCCAGTCTGGTCCGTAAAATCAAGTGTGTGAGGACGACCTGAGGAGTGGGTCTCAGTGCTACACGTGACGAAGACTCAATGACTAGCAGAGAGGATGCTCATTAAATCAGGAGAGGAAGCCCATCCCCAAAATTGTGATGCATTAATAAAAACACAAAGAACCAAAGGGTCAGAGTTCAGAGAGATAGATTTTAGCCAACTTAAGAAATATGTTTCTCTAACACTAGAACTCCCCTATGACCCAGCAATAGCACTGCTAGGAATTTACCCAAGGGATACAGAAATGCTGATGCATAGGAGCACATGGACCCCAATGTTCACAGCAGCACTCTCCACAATAGCTAAAACATGGAAAGAGCCTAAGTGTCCATCAACAGATGAATAGGTCAAGAAGATGTGGTTTATCTATACCATGGAATACTACATGGCAATGAGAAACAATGAAATCTGGCCATGTGTAGCAACATGGATGGACCTTGAGGGTGTTATGCTGAGCGAAATAAGTCAGGCAGAGAAGGACAAATATCATATGTTTGCACGTATAGGAGGATTAGGAGGAACTTGACGGAGGAACAAGGGGGAGAAGAAGGGCGGAAATGGTGGGGGAAAGGGAGAGAGGCAAACCATGAGAGACTCTTGAATGCTGACAAAAACTGAGGACTGATGGATGTGGGGGGGAGGGGGGATGGGCATGGAGAAGGACACTTGTGGGGATGAGCACTGAGTGTTATGTGGAAACTAATTTGACAATAAACTATTTGTAAAAATAAATAAATAAATATGTTTCTAATATTCAGGTTGTCGTGAAGGCGGCCCTTGCTGCTTCGGGGTGGCAAGTTTTCTTCAAGAAGGATATGCAGGCACAGTCTGCGTGCTGTACAGGGTTTCAAGTCTCAAGTCAAAGGTTATCCTGCATGATTTTTAAAATGAGCCCCAACCCCCAAATTCCATAATTCTATTATAGGACTCTGAGGGGAACATGCAGAAGGACAACATACTCAAGGACACTTAATCATGCTTCATTTGAGGTCACGGTATCTTCTTTGGGAACATACTCCCCGGTTTTCTTCTTATAGTTTGAACATCTCCATAGCTCAGAAGAAGTCTCCTTTTAATAAGATGCTCATTTTAAATAAGTTATGATAACAATGAAGATGGACTGCAAAGAGATCAATTTTTTCAGAAGGGAACGGGGAGGGATAATTTTTCTCACAATGATTCAACTGGCCTGGGGCCTGCTAGTAAAGAGCTGCGGCCTGAGAGCTAGGGAGGTGTTTTAAATGGTCTAGGTTAGAAAGGTTTAAGCTGTCTTAACAGAGACAGATACAACTAGAAATTAGGTGATAGACTTGACAGGAAGAGCCAAAGTCTTCTTATTAGTAAAATTTTGGAGTTCTGGTTTCTCCTGCTAAAATATCATAAGAAGAAGTCTGAGAACAGAAATATAACAGCAAATAGGAACTTAAGCATAAACACTAGTGCTCGCCGAGAGCCCACAAATACTTGAGCATTCACCCCCGGCTCAGCTCCACCTTATTTTGGCTGTGTTTTCTAACTTACTCCCTTAGTTAACATTTTCTGTGAACACTAGTTGCTTTCCATAGGGACCAAAAACCACAAACTAGAGAGAATGATCACACTTCCTTCTCATGAATAGTGAGAAAGGAAAAATTTTTTCCTTGGATGTGTCTCTCCAATGAAATTCAGTTTCTGCTTTCCAAGAAAAGCCAATTGGCTCAGAAGTTTCTGAGAAGAAACAGAAAAAGCCAACGGACTGGCCTTTGACAAAACCCTAAGGCAAAATCCCAATCTTCCAGTCTCACATCAGCCAAGGGGTTAAAACCTGAATGTCTCCGTTGAGTTGCTGAAACCACAGGTGGAAGGTCGTAAGTGTGGAAAGAGATACTCCGCTCCATTTGTGACCATGCTGGGAAAGCCTTTATGTGGTACGAGAACCCCCACCTCGGCCCCCAAATATTAAGTTGACACACGTTTCTGGGACGCGGCTTGAATCCTCAAACTTTGGCGGGTCTATAGAGACACAATTTTCTGTTTTCTGCTTAACAGGGCTTTCCAGATTTGTCATCAGATGACAGATTACACCACCCATCCACAAGGATTCAGGGGTAGCTCAGGCCATCCATTATGGGTTAAAAGCTGTTCCAGCATGAATCGAGTCACAGTGGTTAGGAGACTACCAATACAAGGGGTCCTATAGCTTTAAGAAATACTCTGGGCATCTAAAAGTTTTCAGAATGCAAACTATGTCAGCTCTGAAAACAAGAGGCACTGCATCATTATGGCAGGAGAAACAAAGCCAGCCCCCCTTTTAAAACAGACAAAAAAAAAAGATTGTTTTAATAGGAGAGAAGCATCAGTCATTGATTCTTACTTCATTCACACTTTCTATCCAACCCCATCCATCTTCAGAGTGAAGAGATGACAGAGCCCGGTTAGCGCTCTCCCTCTTTCACCCCCCCCCCGCCACACCCCGCCCATCCTGTTCCTCTCTACCCAAACCACTAAGGCCTACCAACCTACCCGTTTCGATGTGCAAGCAACGGCCCTAGAGAAAGACTTTCTCACTGAGGGGCTCCCAAAGCTCAGGTGCACCTGAGGACTGGCTTTCGTCAACATTACTTTAACAGGGTTGTCTGTTGGGTTAGCGTGACTGGTCAGGGCCTTTGCTAATCATCTCCTAAAACCACCACTTAGTCACTCATGGCTGGCCACATTCTACAAAGGAGGGGATGGGAAGACTGAAGGCAACAGAAAAAAAGTCAACAAGCCACACCAACCATCCAGAATGTAAAATATTTCATTTTTTTAAAATGCTGCTGCCCTCATTATCTGCAAACAAAAGTCCTTCAGGCAGGCAGTCTCTGCATCAGTGCACCTGCTTAGCATTGGTTTGCTGAGTTATCTTTCTGCTGTGTCTGCAGAAGCCAACTATAGCACAATGGGTCACATCACTTGAGGGTCACTTGAGTCCCTTGACGCTCTGGGTCCCTCCTCCCACCTCCTGCCTTCCCTTCTACCCACAAAACCTTTAACTCCACCATAGCTAAGGATCCCAGATAGCTAAATAAAAGAGGTGGCCTCAAACACAGGGAAAAACCCTTAGGTCTCCAGTGTGAATCGCCAACGCCAATCCCCCTTCCCTCCCCTTTTCCTTAAGACCTGATGGTCTTCAGTCACACATCTTAAAAGAAAAACAAAAAACAAAAACACAAAGACTTACTTGTCTCAAGTCGATGAAGGCCAACTGCAGCGTGTCCTCCTGGAACCCAGGCACCGGGCCGGATCTGGCAAACTCTGTGGGAAAGAAAAGAGGATAAAAAGCGCCTTTAACTAACCATGGACAGGGAGATTGGCAGACGGATGACAGGGAAGACAAGAGAGGCTGGGGGAGAGGAGGACCAAGCTTCTAAGGAGTCATGTCTCTCTCCCTTCAGCTTCTTTGTTTGCCCTTCAAAATTCGTGTCATCAAAACACCATTAATTCCAGCATCCTGACAGCAAGGAAACTGTACTAATTCGACCTGAAATTTATTCCCATGAGCCGCGCTGGGCTTCAGAGTATTTGTTTTGTGAATGGACAAACAACTTGCAAATGAGGAGGGAGTGGGGGAGAGAAAAAACTTTTTCCTCTCAACACAATAAAATCTTCAGCTGTGAAACTCTTTTCAGTTCCTAAAGCTATTTATATTTTAGATCGCTGAAGGAATTTTCTAATTTCACGCCTGTCACCTCATTTCCCAAGCATTTATCAAAAAATATTCCCTGCCACATCATTAATTATTCCCTCACTGATTATTTGTATTATCTCATGACTGCATTATTGCCAACACACACACATACATACACACACACACACACACACACACACGCAGAAGCTGTCCGAATCCACTGCTTAGCTCCTGAGCAAAGGAGTATTTGCAGATATGAAAAGCCTATCTAAACAAATCTCGCTTCAAAAGCTTAGGGAACCTTTGCACATATTCATCCTACTAGCGTACTCTTTGTCCTTGACTTCCACTTCTATTCCACTCTTGAAAACTCTTTTTTCCCCCCTCTTCTCTCTACTCCAATTTAGTCTTAGGTCAAAGACACCACATGAATGCTATTTGCAATTTACAGTAGCGCCTTGGGTCCATGCTCAGTTTATGACTCTGGCTTCTACATCATTAGCAGGAAGATAACTGCATGGGCTATAGGGACAGACACTAGTAACAGTTAAGAATGTCAAGTTTTATCGTCCCTAAGCCCTGCTTATTATGAAATCAAAAGGTCTTGTTTAAGCTCCCCGCATGCACACATCACACACACCACACACAGAGAATGAGAAAATTCAAGAGTTGGACAGTTACATGTCTTGAATTCTCTCTATAAAGCCAAAGTGTGATGGACATTTATCATCAATCTACTATTTACCTCAAAAACAACTCCAGTATTGGCTCAAAGAAAATATGAAAAGGTATGTTTTCACTTAATGTTTTTTTTCCCCAGGAATGAATTTAAGAAATTATACAGACTCAGTATCATACTTTTTTCTTTGGAAATTAAATAAAATCCATCAAGATATCTGCATAAATGCCTGGAAAATTACTTCCAACATCCAGGAGCTGGACATATTTAAATGATATGAACAATTATGGGAATTCCTGTTTTTTAAAAATATTTTCCATCTGGGGCTTCTTAGACATAATAGGTTTTCATAACATCCTTGCCCCACTTAAAAAAATAATGCTAAACAGGTTAAATTGCAAGGGATTATGGAAACATCAGTGAAATGAAATGTAACAAAATTTATTAATCAAAATACAGCACAAATATATTCTACGACTGTACACAAAATATTCTTATTGTAGACATTTCAATAAAAGTAACTATTGTAAGTGAAAGGAGATAAACTACAGGTAGGATAATTAGCAGCACTGGGTTTCTGTTTGCGATGAAAAGAAAATTCAAATGCTCTTTGTAAATTAATTCCATCATATTACAGCCCAAATTATTCAAGTTTCAAAAAAGCAGAATCCTACAACTGTACAAATCCTTGAAGAGGGCCGTGGTAATGGAAAGCCTGACATACCCCATCCCTCATATCTTACAACAGCCATTATCTGTGCTAACCTTGTGTATCCAGCAGCTGCTCAGGTCAGATGTGCAACTTGCCCATACTGTGCTCCTACAGAAAGCACTTTTCTGAATTATAGCCACAGCCACTCTTTCTGACAGCCTTGACTGTCGGCTTCAATACGCTTCCCATGCCCGATGGTTTCATCCGAAGTTTGGTAGTTTCCCCCCACTGCTCCTGCATGACTCCTCTCTGTCAGTAGGAACCTTTCTTGAGTCAAAATGTAGCAACTGTCAAGGTGTTCTGCTTACCTACACATGTCCAACTCAAGAGAATTACCTGGTGATACATGGTTGAAATGTTTGAGAGCTGGCTACACATTCTCACCTCTCCTTATTGAGCATGCTCCCTGGGGCTAACAGATGACACAGACAAAACCACTCAGGAAACTCAGAGTCTCACTTTACAGACCTCATTTTTATGACACACTGAATCTGCCACATTCCCAGAGGACATGGTGGCCTTTTAGATTTGATTTTCCTTTTATAAATCAGGGAATCAAAGAGCGACACTGCATCAAGGTATGACAGAGTAAAGAGATTAGTTTTCACATATAGTTTATGGAAATGTCTCGTTACCGTATATTCAACCTCAGGTTTGTAATTTTTCCTCATTGTTTTATGTACATAATCCTTGTCTTCTCATGTAGATAGTAAACTCCTTAGGGATAAAGACCCTATCACTGAACCTAACAAGTATTTAAAATAGTACATATTCATCGCTTCTCGGCCTTTTGGCTAAGATCAAGTGTAGTATTTGTTCTTACCAGTTTAAAACAGTAGATATTCAACAAATATTCATATATTAATTAAATTAGTTACAAAAACAGCGAGATTGATTAACCACACATATTCTTCACTGACAATGAAAATCTCTGGATTGCAGTAGGTAACGTGTCCTTAACATAAGTATCAATAAGCAGATTTTAGGAATTTATGAGCTTCCTAAAATTCGGTGCATATTGATTGAAGGGATAGCTTCTGAGGTCATAAGTATCAGAGTTTGAGCTCTGATACTAGGTCTACGGGCATGAGCAAATTACTTAATCTCCTTAAAGCTTCAATGTCTTTTTCTCAAAAATGAAGAAAACAGTGCATTCTTTATACTGCTACCATGAGGATTAAATGAAATAACACACATAGAGCAGTTGGCAGAGGGCCTGGCATATCATAATTGATTATCATTACAATTAGTTTTTTGTGTGAATATACAGTTCTCTGGGAAGAAGCTTCGTAGCTTTCACTGAACTCACAGAGGGCTGGTGACCAAACAAAAGTTAAGAAACACTATTACATACCCAGGACAGAGCAGGAGAATTTATTCAGCCACCATTCCGTGATGAGTTAGTGAGCTGGTATTGCAAATTCATTTACGGGCAAATATTTAAGTCTTTCACTTAAACGAAGTTGAGATGACTAATTAACAGTATGTTAGCCACAGCGATTTTTATTGGTGTTATTTATGAATTTCAAAAAATGCATCAAATAGATCTGTAATTTTTGGACTTAATATACCCTTAAAAACACAGTTGTTTTCTTAGAGTCAATTATTTAGATATATGAAAAATGTTAATAGCATAAGAAAGTGTGAATGTTTTAAATAAATGAACATTTACTTGTAAGCAGTCTGATTTCAACTCTATAAAATGTAATATGCATAGTAAACACTCATTTCATAATGTTAACTGGGGCTGTTGCAGACAGAAAAATTACAAGGGGCTTCTGTCTTTTTTCTATTTTATAAACTTTTAAAATGAGTACAGACCACTTTCATAATCAAAGAAAGGGAAACAGAACACACGCGCACATATGCACCAAAATTACTTAGTGGTGCTGATTTAATAACGCTTTCTCTAGTGACAAGAGATAGGACTTGTTCAAGATTCAGCATTATAGGCCGCCAGGACTGGTCTGCACATCCAAATTCCCAGATGTTGCCTGACAGAAAGAGAAGAAGAAAACTACAAAAAGCCCCAGTCTATGTAATGGGCTGATACATACACAAATTCCTTAGATGTACCCACGAGAAGCCTCTCTTTAACATCAAAAATGGAAACTTTCCTTCTTCTCAAATCATAAAAAGGATGCAATAGTGACTGAGAGGAACCGATGTACATATGGGGCACAAGGGACAAGTCCCTTTCTGGACTTGTCTCTGAGTCCAAGAGCTGCAGTAGGTTTGCAGTCTCTGAATATTTCCAACACCAGTGTTTCCGAAGCCTGGGTTCTGTAGTGTAGACTTGGCATCGCAAGACTATAAGGTGTTTGCTCTGTTTCACAGAGACCCAAACCCAACACTTCACCAGCATGTGTTACTGGGGGACTGAGTGGAGGTTCCAGCGTGGTAGGCAACAAAGCTTCCTCTTCAAAAACATGTTTAGATTAGTAGAGCCTGACGACCACTGACACCTTTTCCAGAAAGCCTCACTCTCCCCAGCAGCTCTTTCCTGCCCCTGTACCATAATGTTAGGGACGCTTCAGAGTTGAAGCTTGAATCAGGGCTTGACTCTAAGACCCAACGTGCAAATGTGAAACATCTTTTAATGAGCAAAGTGTCAACTCATTGAAGTTTATGAAGGAAATATTCTCACTTAAAAAAATAAAAAGGAGGCATAAAAGTTACAGAGAAGGCGGCACACTGTTAAGTGAAGGTAAAAACGGGGAAAGAAAATCACACACAAAAAGCATTTTACTCACCAAACATTCAACATTCCTTCATGTTCTCCTACACACTTAAATCTATGCGGCTGGGCAATCATTGCTAAAAATAATATTAATTTTTCAAAAATATCCTGTAGGTTTTCATATAATAACATAAAATTACCAAAAGAGAAAAAGAAGGATTCCACTAATTTCAAATGCTTTCTAGACTTCTTGAAGGCTGATCTTATAATTAACTAACACTATCACTTAGAGGGGGAAGGAAAAAAAAAATTTAAATAAACTTTAAAATTATCAGGTACATTCACATTTGGCTGAAGGGAAAAAACCATTTTATAAACACCATAGAATGCTAATTAGAATAAAGTGGTAGAGTCAGATTAGAAAGGGCTTTGAGAAATCAAAATGACTGTCTTAGTCTATAATCTGTGTATCTGGATAGGACATCTGAGAGTTTACCAAAAGCAAGCTGTGAGAAACAGAAAATAAAACTAGTTCTTCTGAACTGACTCTAGGAGAACAATCATGTTTGCAAGGGTATACCGACTCACAGAATTACAGCTCTATTTTAGGCAAATTGTCCATGGAACAAGAATAACCTTGAAAAGAAGACGAGCAACAAGGTGAAGTTTACTTCAGAAAAGCAAACCTAGTACCATCTCTGGCAAATAGGTAAAAAAGCAATTGTTGGAGAAAACCATGATTTGTTTAAATAAGAGGAAGTTGAAAAGACAGTGGATAAAATTTTGACCAGAGGTCCCTGGATACTGTCATTTACTATTGCTCCCACTGAACTTCAGGTCGGAAAATGGACACCAGCCCTCACTGAAGGGACTAGAAGTTTGGTTGGGGCCAAAATGCCAGGTGAGAAAGAAAACTCGGTACCCAGGGGCCCAAAGTATGTTGGCTACTTGTTTATATCTTAAGATCATGTCAGGTCACATGTGGTTTTTGTGGGATTGAAAAAATAAAAGCTGCTGTTGCTGTATTAACATAATGGTTTCCTGGTATCTAGCTCCCCGGAGCAACAGATAAGGAGCGTGCCAGACTACCAAGTGCGGCTCTGGGGAAGCTAAACTCTTCTTGCATCACTTCACAGTGGCTCCACTAAGCTAATTACAGACAGGAGTTGATGGACTCCACAGGGAATCCACTTGGGGCTCTGCTGGTCAGAAAAAGGTCGGCCAGAACATAAGGAAGTAAGAGCGAAGGAGACAGATGCCAAGGAGATGGGAAAAAAGTTGGGGGGTAGAGGGAGGAAAAAAAAAAAAACCAACTTGGAGATGAAACTGACTATACTTGTGTAAGTGTGCTTGCATGGACATGTGATCATAAAAACCAGACACCTTTATTTAGCCAGGGTATGACTCCGTGACATACATTATGCTCTGTTTTTACGTATCTTAAATATGTACCTCACTACACTGCCCAGCCCACGAAGGGCAGAGGGAAGCACAGGGTAACTTGAACATATTCGCAAAGTTCTGTGAGAAATCAGATGGAAACTGATGATTCTGAAATCTGATTGCAAATGCCAAGACAGTACTCCACACGGATTTACCAAGTACTTTTAAAGTTTGATTTTCTAAGTTCAATTCTCCAAGCTCCTTTTGCTCTGAAAGACCACTGAAAGCTAGGACAAACAGACATGGCATTTTAATTAATAAAGAATTCATCTCCCATAAGTGAGAAAATGGCCACCAGCATGAAGGAACTTCCATGCTGCTGCTCAGTAAATAAGCAATCAGTCTCCACCCAGCTGTCCCTCTAACTGTACCACCGAGAGGAAAGGGGGGTCCTGGCACTTCCAGGGGCTGGTGTCAGTGACAGCACATATTCACCTGGACAGAAAAGCTGTTTTATGAGGAACAAACCTAGCAAATCAGAGAGGCTGATTTCTACATCTGACTTAACATATAAGAAGAATCAGTAAACTGCTGAATGAAATTAGTGGAATCTAGCAAAGCAAACTAGAGAAACAATTCAGTTTAAGATTTAAAAGAAGGGATGATATAAGTTCTCACCATTTCATGGAGTCCAAGTGGCACTGGATGCCTTTATAGAAATAAAGTGCTAATCTTTGTCTGAAGAAATAATATTTTAAATGATGGATAAGAACACTCAGCCATATTCACTAAATTAAAGACAGTGACTTTTGCATTGGGTGATTCTTTGCAAAGGAAGAAGGGCTGAGGAAAGTCAAGACTATAACGAGTGCCAGAACAATGTCCTGCTGCCTGGCAGTGGACTTGACTTAACATTCCACAGAGAAATAACAGGCCAAACAGAGCAAAAGATGACCTCAGACTTGAGTCTATACCCTACATTGCTTAAGCTAAAAGGAGCATTTGTAACTACTGAGGACTTCTTCCAATGAGCAAATTAAGGCCCATAAAGGTTAAGTCAGTGACCCAGTTAGAATATGATCCTTCTAAGTCTGTCCTTGTATTATTTCAACATGCAACCCCCACCTCAAATGTCTGAAAACAAATATTCACTTTACATGTTCCTTTATATGCAGATTAAGTATTCCTTTACATTTAGTTAGGAATTATAAAATCATAAAGATACACAGATCTGTACAAAGTCAATTTTCCTCTGAAGTTTCCAAATGTTTCACAATTTTGCAAAATAAGGGTCAATTTCGTAATATCTTCTAAAATTATGGTGAAAAGAAGCTTCTCCCAATCAGCAGTCGGCAGTGCTTCTGTGTATAATCTCTAGGAAAGTGGAGGATCCGCCATGAGAGGGGTGGGCTTCCTGAGAGATGAGAAAGACTAGTGCTCTGAAGTAGTAACTTTATATCCTTGAAATTTTTACTGTGCTTTTAAGGACTTAATTTTATCCATGTGTTTGTTCAGCACTGATTATTCTGCTGTATGAACATATACACAAAGCTGTGGCTATCTGAAGTTTTACAGAAGGATTTTTGAGAAGGATTCTGCCGGTCACTTAACATCACAGTGAAAATCAATTTTCTAGAAAAGCACTGTCCAAGTAGAAATGCGAGCGCCATGTGTAATTTTAGAATTTCTAGTAGACACATTAAAAACTGAGACAAAACAATTCATTTTGAAATTCATAATATATCTTGTTTGACTCAATATGTATAAAATATTTCATTGCAACATGACACTAATATTTTAAAAATTACTCATTTTGGGGGCACATGGTAGGCTCATCGGTAAAACATGTGGCTCTTTTTTTAAAAAATATATATGTGTGTGTGTGTGTGTGTATATATATATATATATTTTTTTTTTTTTTAAAGAGAGAGAGAAAGCTTTGAGTGGAGAGAGGAGTGGAGGAATAGAGGGTAGGATAGGAGGGTGAACAGAGAGGGAGAGAGGGAGGGAGAGAGAGAGAAAGAGAATATTTTAAGCAGGTTCCATGCCCATCATGGAGCCCAATATGGGGCTTGATCCCACAACCTTGGGATCATGACCCTAGCCAATATCAAGAGTTGGACACCCAATGACTGAGCCACCCAGGTGCCAGGAGCATGTAACTCTTGACCTCAGGGTCATGAGTTCAAGCCCCACATTGGGCATGGAGTCTACTTAAAATTATTCATGATTTTTTCAAAATTCAGTATATATTTTGCATTTATAGCACTTCTCATTTCCGGCTAGCTACATCTCAAATGCTCAAATGGCCACTTGAGGCTGGTAGCTATAGTACTGGACAGCACAGCTTTAGATGATGTCGACTGTAATCAACATAAATTAAAATGTTTCTTCTCTTCACTCCATTTTCTCTTTCTTATTCAGTTGTCCCCTGTTAATTCTGCAGGGTGATAGGTACCAAGACATCAGTGGATGCCTAAAGCCACAGGGAGTACTGAACTCCATACATACTATGGCTTTTCCTATACATACACACCTATGTTAATTTATAAATCAGGCACACTAGGAGATCAACAACAACTAATAGTAAAATAGAACAATTACAACAATAGACTGTAATAAAAGTTAATGTGAATGGGATCTCTCTCTCTCTCTCAAAATAACCTATTGTACTGCACTCATTCTTCTTGTGATGATGAGAGAAGATAAAACGCCTGCATACTGAGACAAAGGACTGTGACCCGGCACTGTGATGCAGTCTTCGTCTACTACTGAGGATGCAGCAGACGGAGGGTCACCTGCTTCCAGATCACAGCTGATCTTGGGTAACTGGAACCACAGAAAGCGAAACTGCAGCTATTTGAAGGCTATGGTACCTTACTTATTTATTTTTGCAATTTGATCTGTTGCAAGTGGCCTCAAATCATTTTTGGAAGAAGAAGTAGGGTATAATTTTTTTTTTTAAGGGTGACAGATGACAAGTATGTAAGTTTTGGGACATAGTGAGCTATGCCTCAGTTTCCATAGCCAGTGATGACAATAACCATCCTGATCTATAACTGCAAAATGTTTTTTTTTTTAAGGTGCAATATAAAATAAATGTTCATTCATTAAAAGGAAAAGCATCAAGACTCACTATCAAGACTCTGGAACAGGGTGGAGATATACCACACTATGCAACGTGCTGAAAGTCAGAGAAATGACTAAAGTAGGTTCCACATGCACAGTTCCCTAAGTTAAAGGAGACAGACATTTTTTTAAAAAGTCAGTAAAATGCCTTTCTTTTTCTTTATTTACAACTTTTTAAAAGTAGGCTTCATGCCCAATGTGGGGCACTCATGACCCTGAGATCAAGAGTCACATGCTCTAATGCTGATGCATAGGAGCACATGTACCCCAATGTTCATAGCAGCACTCTCCACAATAGCTAAAACATGGAAAGAGCCTAAGTGTCCATCAACAGATGAATGGATCAAGAAGATGTGGTTTATCTATACCATGGAATACTACATGGCAATGAGAAACAATGAAATCTGGCCATGTGTAGCAACGTGGATGGACCTTGAGGGTGTTATGCTGAGCGAAATAAGACAGGCAGAGAAGGACAAATATCATATGTTTGCACGTATAGGAGGATTAGGAGGAACTTGACGGAGGCACAAGGGGGAGAAGAAGGGTGGAAATGGTGGGGGAAAGGGAGAGAGGCAAACCATGAGAGACTCTTGAATGCTGACAAAAACTGAGGACTGATGGATGTGGGGGGGAGGGAGGGGGGGATGTGGGGGGGACACTTGTGGGGATGAGCACTGAGTGTTATGTGGAAACTAATTTGACAATAAACTATTTGTAAAAAAAAAAAAAAAGAGTCACATGCTCTATCTACCAACTGAGCCAGCAAAGTGCCCCAACAGAATTCTTTTCAAACCGAGAGTAGTTAATATTTCTTTGGCATATATATTTCTTGATGTTCTCACAATTTTCTAGGAAAACTAAGTCTCCTAATGTAAGCTGATGTCCATAAAAGATAGATAGATTATTAGCTAAGGTAACTGAGATTCTAGTTCTTTCTAGAATTTACTTATGTTACCTCTGGCCAATCATGTTAAGTTCTTAGGACCAAACATCTCTGCTAGGAAATGAAGGTAATAATATTTCACTTAATTAAAGCTATAGGAATAAATCAAATATATTCTTGATGTCTGTGATATAATAAAGGACATATCTGGTTTTGGCCCGCTCCTGAAACAGAGTTTCAAATACCCTTGAAAGTTCCCGAGCAATAGGAATTGCTATTCACAATGAACTTCTTTGACCATACCTAGGTGTATGCTAACAAGGTTGCTCAAGTGAGCTCTTAGATAGTTTTAAGGGAAGGGCCGGATGAGTCAGAAAGCCCATGCTCAGGATTTTCAGCCACATCCCACCATCTACAGGGAGGGTAAAGGGGCTGGAGGCTGATTTCATTCATGTGGCCAATTATTTATGCAATCATGCCCATGTAATGAAAGTCCATATAAAAACTCTGGACACTGAAGCTCAGTAAATCTCGATTAGTGAACACTCTGATGTGCTGGGAGGGTGACATGCTCAGATTCTAACAGAGAGACAACACGACAACTGTGAAGTCCCCCTCCTCCCCAGGACCCTAACCTACACATACTTTCCATTTGGCTGTTCCTGTTACAACCTTTATAATAAAACTGTAATCAGAAGTACAGAACTTTCAGTGATTTCCTTGAGTTTCCTGGTGAATTACTGAATGCAAGGGAGGGTGGGGAGTTCTGAATCTGGAGTCAGCTAGCAAGAGGAGGGGGTGGCTTGGACACCCAAGATTTGCAGCTGATGTCTGAAGAAGGGCAGTCTTGCAGGACTGACCCCTTAACTGTGGAGTCTGCAATAACTCCAGGATGTTAGTCGTAGAATTGGATTGAGCTGTACGACATCCAACTGGTGTCAGAGAACTGTTGTTGGAACACAAAGTCCAATCCAGATCAAGTGCAATATAACTAGATATCGGGTCCATTTTAATATCTAGGCTAGAGCCATACATGGCCCAGCATAATTAATGTGAACTTTACTGGATTTTGATATAAAATAATATGCTCTTCACCTTGGCATGGTCACTTCTTCATTGAATCAAAAAAAAAAAAGATATTCAAGTAAGATTTCAATATTAGACATCATTTTTGACATGGCAAAGTAAAAGTTCTGCATATCTTGCCCAGAGAAAATGAACATTTTCTATATTTACTAGCTTTGCTTCTTTGCTTCATGAAATTGTTCTAGTTAGCAGCTGGGAAGTTTTCCCCCTAAAATGGAAATTTATTGTAAAGTGCTAAAACAATGATCCATGTTAAATGTTTGCATTATATCACTATCAACATAAATACTGTTCTCTCATTCTGGTTACATAGGCTAATGGATTTATCTTCAGAAGTCAAGACCTAAACTTAGGATCTATCTTACTTAGAGAATATAAACTATGCCACTGAGAATTCAGTTTAGGATGTGTTTTCCCTTTTCTTTTCCCCTAAAACAAACAAGCAAAGAAACAGAAACAAAAGGAGGAGAGGATCTTTGTTAATGCAACCCTAGCCCTTTGGCTGATACTTACTGGGTAAAGGGTCAAGGAGAGAACTTCCGACACAACTCAGGAGCTCTAGAGGAAGCATTAAGGATTTTAACTTCTAGGCACTGCTGAGAGGGAGATTAGTGTTAAAAAAGAATTTAGGTTAGCTGGAGGAAAAGGAAATGAAAATCATTGTTTCTTAAGGCACATGAGCAACTTCTTTCCGTGATAAACTGGTGCTTTTAAAGGAATATCTTAAGTGCTAGAAGGTATAGGAGATAAATGAACATTTCAAGTACTTAAAGCACTCCTGTCTTTAAAGCGATCCTTGTTGAAAAGCCCTCAGAAATGCTTTTCTAGGGAAGAGTAGAGAACCTCACTCCTTTCCCTGGTTAACTGTCCAGCCAGGGGCTTACTCTACACCTTGTCTCCATCCACTGACAGGCAGACAGCTGACAGAGATTCCACTGACTCCGAGGGGAAGGGCGAGCCATAAGCAGGCGGACTGCTGGGACTTGGTGAAAAATCGAGGAGACTCGGTATTTCTCCAGCAAGGCGTATCAGTCAGAAGAAAGGTACATCATTCAGAATGACAAAAAGAAGAGAAAGATGACTAGGCAAATTTTACTGATGCCTACAGAGAAAATAACAGAAGAATTATTTTTCTTTCGTTGTTGGTTACATTATATAAAATGTTTGGTATTATTTGGTATTAAACAGTCCCAAATCATTAGGCTGAACAATGGCAGCATAAAGAAAAATAAGCACCCCAATGAAATTCTCAGAGCCGATAAAATAAACAACCTCTGCTTTCTTCTCTTTCAAACTCCATTTCCGAAAGAGCGATTTACAAGCACGGATTTAACTTCTTTATCTTCCGCTCATTCCTGAATTCTCTGCAGTCTGGTTTCTACCACTCCTACTTTCACTAAAAGTACTCTCTCGAAAATTTACTTTGGATTCCTTCTTAGTAAAGCGACACTTATTCAGCCCTTCTCTTGCCTGACATTTGCACGTATCATGCAGCATTATATAAAATTATTCACTGTTTATCTGAAATTCACATTTAACTGAGTGTCCTGTTTTTTATCTGGGAACCCTACTCCTAACTAAAGTTTTTGAATTCAGGCTTGCATTTTTCACAGTTTTGCCACAGTGACTTTCCTAAAGCAGAAAATGACCATTTCATTCTCATACATAAAACATATGACCAGCTCCCTACATACCTAGAATCAAGTATAACTTCTCGATATTTCAAGCACCTAACCAGGATTACATTTTCAGCATCTCCTCATGGCTACCTCCCTTCACTTCACCCTATTCTCCAGTCATAATGAACTAGTTTTAGTTCCCTAATATGCCATGCTTTTAAAAATTTCTTCCCAGAATTTATACAAACACCTGCCTTACTATTTAGAATATCATTCTAAACCTCCCTCATCCACTTGAGTGGCTAACTCCTACCCATGTAGTTCAATTGGAGATCCTAATTCAAATAATTCCCATATAATAAATAAGTAAAAAGATTTTAAAGAGATTAGTGTATTATCCACAGATACTTAGTGAGCAAGCACAGACAAAGACACAGGCCTCAGTTTACCTGTGGGTATGTTATCCCATCAGTGACCCTACCACACAACCTTCTCTTCCCAGGAAAGGGGTGGAAAATAGAAGTAAAATATAGATCAACAGAAATTTATAGACAAAACTTACAAATTCTATACATTGACTCACTGGAAATGTTTAGCTTTTCTAAATGGAAGTGTTGGCAATGATATTTTCCTACTATTTTCTAAATTCCAATCTTAGAAATATAAAAATTGAAAATGCTAAGGTGATCTTCTGGAGAAGTTCAAGTCTCCTCAACTTCTCTCTCTCTCCCTTTCTCTCTCCCATTCACACACACACACACACACACACACACACACACACACACACAAACCCAACAATAGATAAAACAGAGAAAGAGAGAAAGGATAAATTTTTACAATTTGTGATGCTAAAAGTAGACGTGATAGATGAACTCAAACCAGAATTTGTTAAATGCTGAAATGCTAGAGTATGTAATGATTGAAAGACATAGAATTTTTTTCTTTGAAAATGTCTTATAAAAATTAGAACTTTCATCAGTTTTTCAAGATGTATATGGTATGTTCTGCCTAAAGCCAGTAGATGGATTAGAATGTTATGGGAACTCCTCGTACACCTGAGTAGAAGCCTGTCAACTTTCAACAATTAAAATAATTTTTAAATAAACATAGCATTTAATATGCCTTCCTGGTTTACACTCTAAAAAACGGCCCAATTAAAATCAACAGTTTACTGGCCTCAGCCCCAAAGACACGAAGTGAGGGCCAAAGAAAATATGAAATGTATAAAATGCCCCAGTGTAAACATGTGGCAATAAGCAAGAGCAGTGAATGCATCAGATATTCTCGGGAGACTCTGACTTACTACAAGCATTAAGATTTGGGCCCACGTGAGTGAAAGGGATGTACAAATGGCTTGATGGGAGGAGGAGGCAGCAATGCTAAAGAAATAAAGTAAGTTTCAGCTGAGGTGATCTTTGGAGCTAGCTGTTATAACAGAAAGAGATGCCCCTAAGCTACTCTGGGGCTAATGGTGAGGCCTCAGGTTTGCAATAATTAAGATGAGCTATTATTTCTACTGGCTCATTTCTCCCTAGAAATGCTTCTGGGTGTTTTAAAGCAAATCCTGGGGACTCATGAAAATTTGAAATAATTGTCTTTCTAACTTCCTAATGAAGAAACAGTAAAAAGGCTTTGGAGAGTAAGAAATTGCTATGATATACTCGTTTTACTGCAAGAAAACCTGTTTTACCAAGTCTGGAACTAGGGTCAAGTGACAGGAAAATAGTAATAACCACAATATAATTTTATTATTTTCCTTCTTTGAAATGGCATTTCCTAATCTTTCTGGGCCCTGAAATTTCCAAAGTGTATAAGGTCTTAAAGTTGAGAAAAACAAATGAGGAATAAGATCTGAAACAGCTAAAATGGAAAATGTAGAGAAAGAGGGAAGGAACACCAAGTTTGGAATATCACTTAAATAAAAAAAAAAATCTGGTGTTCTCCTTTCTAAAGCCATGAAGCAGGAAAACAGCCATTTGGAAACTACCAGCTGTTCAAGGTAAATCTCTCAGCCACCACCCCTACACCCCCCAAAATATCCCTCGAAATAAAACCAGGAAGAAAAATCTAAACAACTTCAAAGAGGAATCAGTCACTGTCCTTATTTAGAGATGGGACAAGTACCACATTTTCCAAACAGTCAGACAGAACTTTGGGTACTGGGAGAGTTTGCCACAGAAAGAGAACCTTAATTTGAAATTATGATCCCTCATGTAGCAGTTCCTTTGTATTCCCTCATCACCGTTAAGCCCCACAAGCAACCCAAGGTAATATTTGGGACCAGAAAAATACTTTGTCTATGTTGGCCAATCCCTGGACACCAGTAGCAGGGCTGACAGTGATGTATGACAAGGTTAGGGCAGCAGGATCCATCTCCATTTGCTTGACAAGGATGGCATCTGAGGCCATGGGGAGGAAGAGCAGGTCGCCTGCCCTCGCTGCTCAGGTTGGCAGCACCTACTATCAAATGACCAGGTGTCTGGCAATGGGCTCAGGGAGACAATGACTTCCTTATCTTCTGGAATTCAAGGAACTTCAGCCCACAAGCCAAAATAACTGCTGAGCGGGCACTACTCACTGACCCATGTCTGACAAGAGTCCTCTCAGAGGGTACAGGGTCCATCATCCACAGTCAAAGAGAAGTGACATTGCCATTTTAATGGCAGGGAAGACTGTCTGGGTACTCCACAGCAGAGAGGCACATCATAATAGCACAGCACCTAGCATGACAAGCTTTATAGTCATGGGAAAACAACAGCAAACAAAGCATGGCTTTTGTACTGCCTATTCTGGCTAGAAGGAAGATATCTGCAGTGTGTGCTCTTCCCACATCACTTTAGATCTTGAAAATCCAAGCTCAATCCTGCATTAAGAAGAACTGGTAGGGAACTGGGAGTAGGGGAGGGACAAAGCCATACAATCCCTAAGTTTCCAAAGAAACTTTTGTGTAATACATTATTTGTATACCTGAGAAAATGATACCAGACTATGGCCTCTATTTTCAACCCAAGTACTCGGGTTTTAAATCTGACTTGTATAAAATATTCACAGTGTTCCAGGTCTTGCAGAGAAAACAAAGAATGCAGAGAATGAACTCTTGATTACTGTGTGTGTACACAATGGCCAAATTAATGAATCTTCCCCTGCAAATCTGTAAGTTTCACTGAAGATACTGAATCAAAATGAGAATTAGAAATAGGAATAGAAAATGAAACTGAGAAAAGGGGAAAACAAACGATAAAATGAATACACAAAAATACACTCTGTTAAGACTGGCTACCCAAATTCCTATATACTACCAATAGAGAATGAAAGCATTACTGTAAAGAAGAGATAGAAAATATTTTTCTGATTCCATTAGCCAGTCAATCAACCAAAAGATGAAATTCATTAGCCATGGAGTTTGCTTCATGGGACGATTTATTGTTTCCATCATATTAAAAGCATGAATGACTAATTATCCTTAGATTTTCACATGCACACAGTGCTGCAAATTATAAAAAACAAGTTTATTTTTCTGGATATGAATTCAAGGTCTCTCATCAATCTTCTTACCTTAATGTTTCTCAGATGGAAGAGAGCAGAAAGCAAAAGCTTGTTTTAAAATTATAATTCAGAAAGATGAGGTTGAAGATAGAAGCTAAGGGATCTGAAATTAATGATACTGAAACCCACAAAATGTCATTTAAGAGTCTACCCGTGGGACTTTTGCATCTTCGAGCACTATACAGGCCATATGAAAAGAAGGATCTGTTATTTTAATATAACCCAGAGAGATCAGATTTAAAACTTAACTAGACTCAAATTTCTTCCTTTTGTCTCTCCTCAAACCTTACATTCTTAGGATGGCTCTCCTTTTACGATTTGAAGAGGTACCAAATGCTTAAGATACAATCTGAAAAGTGTCCTTTACATAAAGTATAAAAAATATACTTGAATTGGAAAGGAAGTAAATTCTAAACTTTTCACAAGAATCCCTTAAGAAATGGTGCCATTTGCTACAATGATTTAACATTTCCAAGATTCATTTAATTCTGTAGAGAGCCAACTTCTCTTCCTTAAATCTATTTCTACCAGAACTCATGTCCCAATAACTGAGTTTCCAAGAGAGGTGTTCATACTCTTTAGTGTCTTCTGAAATTCACGACTGCTTAACTAACATGTTTCATCATGGCAACTCTGATCTGACCCACGACCACACTGACATCTCTACAGGTTACTGCAGTGCTTTAGGTCTAGACTATATAGCTTGACTTCTTCCAAAGCCCATGTTATTCAAAGGTAAACAGTATAAAGCAGACTCTGAGACAATCCTGCCTTAAAGGATTATACAGAACATGCCTTTGAGGAAACATTTATTGACCTATTCCAATGGTCAATGAATTTATAAGAGTCCCTGACAACAATCACTCAAAGTCTGCTCTCTGCTTCCATATACTCTAAGTCCCCTGGGGAACATGGCATTGTACATAACTAATAATGAAAAGTCTAATAAACATTTAATACTTATTAATGCTTACAAATATTTCTGTATGTGGGATCTTTAAATCATTTCATATGCATTATCTCATTTAATCCTTACCAAAACTCTCTATAGACATAAAAATATCCACAGACCTTTCCTCTCATAATAAATAATGCTATCCTTAAACTAAATGGAAATTTAGAAATCATGTAGCCCAATGTTCTCATTTTATGAATGAGAAGCGTCAAGCCCAAACAGGTTTAAGGAATTCCCAAGACTATACACCTAGTTGGTGGCAGCGGTGAGGTTATAATACAAGTTTTCTGACTTCCAGTCTACTACTCTTTCTAATGATAATGACAACAGTGACAATGAGGATAGTAGCTAATTGAGCATTTACTATGAGTAATTACTTAATCATAATACCAAGTCTATGAGTTACACCACTTGTAATTTCATTTTACAAATTAAGAAACTAAGGGAGTTAAGTATACCCAGACTACCAAAATGAAGATCCAGGCTGCAAAGACCAATCTATCACCTACCGTTTAATCATTATGTGTCACATGGCTTATACATTGGTAATTTATTGTTGGTGGTAAAAATGACTCTATAATCCATAGAAGTTGGTGGTAGGATATGTGTACTAAAGTTCCTAATCATTGCCTTGCCAGTTCTATATCCTCCTAAGAGAATATTCCTTAGGATTCCAACTATATCCCAGGCTGTCGTGCTATGATATCCATCCGAGCTACTTCCTACTTATACTCCCTCCCCCCCTTAGAGCTGACAAAAGAGCTCTAGAAATGGAAGCAGTTGCTAACTGAATCATTTTTATTCATTCAATAAATAGTAAGCAAGTACTATATGTCAGGCACTGTGCTAGGTGCTAAAGAGACAGGAACAATTAGGGCAAACAGAATCCCTAACCTAACGGATTCACTGTTTACCTTTTTCTTGGATCCCATGAAATGGATATATTTAAAATAAGCTTTCCTCTATTCTTGAACTGGTTTGAAGAGATTTCTGTTCCTTGCAAATAAACATAATCTTAATTAAGACAGATCGTTAGGGATCAAGCTGGCAAACAAAAAGACTTTGGAGAGAAAGTAGAATATTTGAAATTGGTTAGCAGGTTATGGCAGGGAAAAGGACGCTGAGACCTCCCATGGTTTCTCAGGAAGTCAACAGTCTGAGGAATGTGGCAGCCAAGCTCATAATTAAGGTATTACCTTAAGTCATCAAGGAACAAGTTCTCACTGAGGGTGATGCTTTGGAGGACTAGGTTGTGCTGCCACTGAGCAATTTAAAGAAATTGAAGACTATGAGTCATGCGAAAGCTTTTAATGACACTGGGCAAACAAGAAAATGGGGCAAACTCTGATCCCTAGTAGAATGTAGAGCTCAAAAATCCAAGAAAACAGAACCATCGTGAGGCTATTGCAGTACTTCCCCTCTATCTGCAGCTAGATAGCTGAGTGAGTTGAAAATGAAGTGCATAAGTTGATCTTTCAAGTTATGTACTGATATTCCAGATATCTTCATAGTCTCACCATATTTCCTTGGTAAATACAAGAGTCCTGCAAGAAATTGGGGAACGTTGATCCCTCCCATTCTCCAGAATGCTTTCCATTGTATCCTCCTTGCCAGAGAAGAGGAGCAGTCTGCTCTGCTACGTCCCATCCCATATTGAATCTTGTCTTGTGACTCAGATCTAAATAGACATGGGCTCAAAGGGAGATATGCAAAATAAAGGTAAAGAAGAAAAAAATTATATCTAGAAGGAAAGGTAAGAGTTTTCTAGGGAATCTTGGGAAAAACTGTATGGATATGCATTTGCATTACTTATTCAAGGACGACTAAACATAATCTTGACTGACAAATTAATTACTATAGGGCATCTCACTGGAGAGGCTTGCTTGAATGTACTAGCTAGCAGTTATTTTAACAGTTTGCTTGGTTGGCTGATGCAGATTTGGGTTTAACACTGGCTTAGATGTTATTTAAGGGCCAGAGCTGCGTTCATATAATATAAACTTCAAAGGCCGCAAAAGAAGAATGATATAGTGGGGATCTGTCACATATGCTTTCCTTATGTTTCTCACCAGGGTCCTGAGACTCTGTTGTCTCTCCCTCATATCAAGAAGAGATAGGTAAAGGAATGACTAATACCCTAAGAGAGGTTCATACGTGAGTGACTGAAGGTAGATAATTAACTATATTGAATTGGAAGCAAGGATAGGTGGGCTCAAGTAGTGCAGAGAATCAAAACAAGTGAGTACATTTATCCCAACTCGTAGTTGTTTGGGCCTTATATTTAAGGTTCACAGAGATCACTTTATGAAGATTCTTTAGTTCTGAAGCCCTAGTGGCAAAATCATAAGCAAGCCTATAAAGGTTTGCCTGACCACCATTAGCTAAAACACACCTGAGCTTATAAACCACACAGGGACTCAAAGCCATTTATTTTGGTGAATATACACAAAGACACTAAAATGTTACAACTTTTTAGGAACTACTTGACCTTTTGAGCTAAAACTAATTCTTTTTAATGATTATGTATTTTTGAGAGAAAGAGAGGGATAAGGGGCAGAGAGAGAGGGAGACACAGAAACTTAAGCAGGTTCCAGGCTCTAAGCTGCCAGCACAGAGCCCGACCCTGGGCTTGAATTCATGAACTGTGAGATCATGAGCTGAACCTAAGCTGAGCCATGCAGGCGCCTGGGAGCCAAAGCTAATTCTTTAGAGATGCAGAAAACTATCTGATCTTTCAGTTAGAGTGGGAACTTATGGAGGGTTAAGTGACAAATGACGTTCTGCCATTATGTTCTATCACAGTTGGCTCAGTGAGATCATGGATTTACTCTGAAGTTGTTTTCCAAAATCCCAAGTTTAGGCAGATCATCCACATTGGCTTCCTCACTTGTAAAGTGAGGGTTATAATGGTAAGAATGGTGAAGTGGAAGACTTTGGAGCCCTTCCCAAAATAGTAAACCAAGGCTAAATTAACTCAACTGTCAAAGAACTGAGAGAATTTGGCAAGGTGCATCCTCTCTTATTTTCTTGTTTAAGGACCCAGTTTATTCCATGCAAAAGACTGATGGATCCTGGAAAATGGATTCCTCTAAATTTTAAAAGATTCCATTTCTGCTGCATCTCTTTGCAAGCAAATGTGCCCTGGATTTAGGTTAATTATATTATACTTTTAATATATCAATCTTTTGAATAATTTAGCGACCTGAGTAGATAACTAAAAACTGAAAACATTTAATACTATAAACCATATAACAGTGGAAGTGGGAAAGAAAAGAAAAAAACACACATAAAAGTACAGGAGTAAAGAAATGATTAAGTAATATATAAAATTTCCACGGATGTTTGTAAGTGACTTCATATGTATTATCTCATTTCACTTCCTAACAATACTGTGAGAAAAATAGGGCAGGGATTAGTACTTCCAGTTTACTGATGAACTTAAGGAGGTTAAATGAGCTGATTCATTCATTTCCATAAGTTGAATTATTGTGCAGAAATAGGTTGAGACTCTCAACTCATCTCTATCATACATCTCTATCCTGATGCAGGCTTATTACTGGTCTCAAAGGTTCCTGATTAATTGCAGAGTCCCTTTTAAAAACACAAATCTAACCAAAAAATAATAAAATAAAATAAAACAGAAAATAATAGAAATACAAATCTAATCAAGTCACTCTCCTACTTAAAATCCACTGTTTCCCATTTCATCTCCAGCCTCCAGCATGGTACTCTGCACGGAGAAGGGTCTCCATATATATTTGTTGAATAAGTGAAATATTACTAAATTAATGCTGTAAATAAGTAGTTGAGCTTGACTATGAACCTAGACCTCTTCATTCAGAGTGCACAAAGAGAAAGCTTAAGAGATTCCAAATCCAGACACAGACTCACTAAGAAGTGCATGAATGATATAGAGCCCAAGTTTGGTTAAAGAGGTAAAGTAGTAGGCTCTCAAGAGTTGCTAGTATTTCAAATCTAGTTTCTCTGCTAGGATCCAGTGCTCCAACATCTAAAACCAAATATAAGACACACAAATATATGGAGGTATAAGATGAAATCCATACAAAGCAAAAATATCAAGTCACTGTCAATTTTGAAAGGGAAAGGAATATTTTCTTCATACCTCCTAAACTTCTAATAGACTCCACTTCAAATGGATTTGGTTTAGTGTCCTGTCAGGAAGAATTATGTAACAACAACATTCCTTTTAGATACTGGTACCCTAGCATACTTACTATTTCTAGTCAACAGCTGAGCTGACTAATTGATATCTTACCAGAGCCTCAAGCTGAAAATTAGAAAACCACCAGTTCTGGATCAGATGTTTCAGGACAACGACAGAAGTTTCACAGACAACTACCAAAAACAAAAATGAATTTCTTATACCAAATTAAAGGACATCTTCAAACCTACCTAATGCACATACTATAGGCAAAGGTTTGAGTGGCCTGCAAAAGACCTTCTGAGAGTTCTGGATATTTACTGACTGCTGCAGCTTTTGCTGCTACTGCTAATGATAACAGAAGAAGCCACTATTTAATGCATAGTGTTTGCCAGCCATGAAATAAACCCTTTCATGCATTCTCTTATTTAATTCTGACCCCATCCCTGTAATATTAGTTACTATTATTACTCCTATTTCATAAATGGGGCTGTGAGAGGTTAAATAACTTACAGATGCTCATGCTAAATAGAAGTGGTGACTTGAATCCCTTTGGTTGAGCTGACTCTGAAACCTATGTTCTTAATGACTCTACTATACTAGCTGAATATCTCAGTCTCATGCAATGCATACAATTCTTCTTTTACTTGGGACCTAAGAAACTGGCAGCCCAGGCCTCAGAGTCAAACACTCCAGATACATTCACATTCTACCTTGTCCAGAGTTTGATTTCTTTCAGGACCTATACAGTTCTTCCAAGGACTCACAGACAATAGAGAAAATACCACATGCACACACCACTGGGTAGAAAGATGTAAGTGTTAATTATCTTGTCATTTGGGGCTGCTTTTATACGCCTCTGTATAGTTACTTGAATTTTATGTATCATTTCTTTAAGATTTTTTATAGACCACTGAGCATCTAAAGAAAAAAAAGAATTAGGGGGATGGTATAGCACAAGACATAGAATAGAATTCTTTCTTCTAAAGTAAAATAAATGTCCATGGAAAGTTTCTTGACAGACAAATTACTGACAATCAGAAATGAAACATTAAAACTCTAAATCAATGAACTTTAGTGGTTCCATGGTATGGGAAGAAAAAATCCCAGTGCTAATGTAGTTATTGGAGGTACTGTCATGCCCTACAAATGTTGGCTTCAAGCTGATCCTAAGTCTGAAAGGCTACCACCAATATATCAAATAGCTATTCAGATACTGTACCGGCTCCCTGGAACTACTTTTGCGTGGATCACAAACTCTGTTTCCACCCGTTCATTAAGCGATCTCTTCGCCTCTGAGTCTTAGTGGAAAGCTAGCTCTCTGCTACGGAAACCAATTTGCCTATAGTTCCCTCAAATAGAAGTTGCTCCTTCTTTGACATAAAATGTACTTCAGAATCAGGCCATAACATGGGCATCTTCCTTCCTCCCCCATGCTTCTCCTAGACCATCACTCCTCTTCCTCAAGGCTCATATATGTTAGCTTTATCACCTCCATTCCTCTTTATCTTTTAACTCTGACAAAATGCCAGTTATGCAGTCCTTCCCAATCATTCATCAGACTTAGTTGTTGAACCAATGACATTGGTTGGTTGCCTACTCCTCCTCTCTCTCTATAGAGTGAGGGTCTACTCTTTTCTCCAAACTCAGAAATGGATGACTTCATACAAACTAGCAAAAAACAATCTTGATTCATCCAGCCAATCATTATGATTTCATCCTCCTAGAAAATAATTGGTTAAGGCAGAGGCATGTAAGACAATTTTGGCTAAACAGACGCATGGAATCTAGTGGACTATTTCTAGAAAAAGTTCTGTGGTTGCTGGATATTATCATTTCTGAATATAATCCCTGGAATTGTATTTGTTTCTGAATGATGAGATTATGGTGATTTTTATTTTCTTTTTCTTTTCTTTTCTCCCCAAAAAAATTCCACGAAAAGAAGTTTTTGTTTCTGCAAAATATAAAATTTTGTAAGTTAAAGTACTGAATATGTTTATATTCAGGTTTTTAAAGGCGCTGTCTGCTATTTTCAACATTTCTGTTATCAGTGGGTCTATTTCTATTGCCTGTCTTTTCTTCTTATGGGTCACATTTTTCCTGTTTCTTTACATGTCAAATATTAGCTTTTTGCTGTGCAATTGTCAATGCTATGTGGTTAAGAGTCTGAATTTTTGTGTGTGTTCCTCTTCCTTCAAAGACAGTCGAGTTGTGTTCTGGCAGGCAATTATTTTATGGGAAGATTACCTTTATCTTGTCAGGTCTCATTTAACTAGGCTTTGTTAGGGTGGATCAAGATTGGCTCTTACTCTAGAAATTGAGCACTCTTAAGGTCTAACTTTTTGGGGTCTTACTGGATGCACAGGATAATTAGCTGGTCTCTCAACTCTGGTTGGTCAGAATTCCAATGTGTCTTAGCACTCTGGGACCTCTGGCATTGCTATTAAGCTCACAGATCCTCAGAGGCTGTTCTCTGTCAAGCATCACAGAATTTTACCCTGCACATGGCAACTTAGTGTTTCACCAAGGGCTCAAGGGCTCTCCGATGAAGACTTCTAGACCTACTTCTTTAAACAACTCCTTGTTCTCTCATATTTTGCCCCACAAATCCCAGCTGCCTCACCAGCCCTATATGCTGATCTCTATTCTTTATTTTATTTTGTTTTTTCAGTATAAAACACTGCTTTTTATATGGAAACTACTTCCCTGTGCTGAAGTTTGGTTAGTACCCCAGACAGAAAACAAGAGTGATTGTCAGGTTTATCTTGTGCATTTCCCCTTTCTCAAAGATCACAGCTTTGTGCTGTCTGCTATCCAAAGCATGAAATGAATTGCTTTATAAAGTTTATCCAGTTTTACAGTTATTGATAACAGAAAGGTAACTTTGAAACCTGTTACTCTGTGGTGACCAAAACTGGAAGTATCTAGTAAGTAATTAATTAAAAACAGCATAGCCAATAAAACCTTAATTTCTAGCCATCAAGAGTCAAGTAAGGGAAATCGACAAGCAGTAAAAATAAAAAGGTGGGGAAGAAGCATTAGCAGATTTTTAATATTTTCCACTATTTCAATTCTCTTAGAATCAAAGAATTTCAACTTGTCATAGCATTTTTGTTCATTTTCCTTTCTCACTGACAGCACAATGAATACCAGAACACTCTTTATTCTTCCTTCTTTTTCCTAACCAGAACTAATTTTGTGTTCAACTCCAAGGGGATGATTCATGATGAATCAACTTTCCCATTAACAATGGTCCTCTATCCCTTTTCCAGATACTCAACCTTCTGACCTCCTTTAGAGCTGGAGGTGACCGTACAACTGTACTGAGACATACAAGGAAGTCTGTTAGGAGTCTCCTAAAAAGGTTTTAATTACCTTAATAAAAGGAATAAGTGGCCTCTTTTTCCTGTCTTAAATGTGAATCTCCTCTTCTTCTTTTTTCTTTTTTTTATCGAATTATAGCTGACATACAATATTATATTCATTTCAGGTGTACAACATAGTGATTTGACAATTGCGTGCAATGCAAAATGCTCACTACAGGTGTGATTACCATGCCACCATACAAAGTTATTAGAATATTAGTGACTATACTCCCTAAGCTCTAATTTTCATCTCTGTGACTTTTCTTATTTTATAACTGGAAGTGTGAATCTCTTAGTCCCTATCACCTACTTATCCCTCCCCTACCCAGTGGTTTTTTTAGACCATTCTAACATTTTCTATTTTTACCTCCAATAGAAAGGATTTCTGATTCACGAATGCACACACATTTCTTTTAGACTAAGAGTTTGCAGATAAGATGTAAAAATAGCCTTAAAATATAATATAAAAAAAGTGGTTGGGAACTGCATTCTTCTGAAGTCTTTACATTAATCAGATTTTGTTTGGTGTCTATTAAATGCATGTCTGCCTTATCTCCCCCTCTAGATTGCAAATTTGCTTGTGGCCAGAGATCTCTGTTCTATATGTGGGCCTAGGTACTCCGGGTGCTCCAATCAGCTTGACGACAGACATCCTTCAAGTGGTCTCCTGTATTTGTCTACTCCACCAGGAACAAAGACCCCACAGACCTCAACATCTTGGTTCTCACAGAAGTATGCAGGTAAGACAAACAAGTGAAGGGATGGTTCACTAACTCACGTTCACATTCTCTGACATCCAAGTTGAACTGCTGCAATGCCCCCAAGGTGAGCTGTCTAACTTCTGCTTCCAGCAGCAGCTGCATCAAGGATGTGGCTAAATGCTTGCAAGCCGACATACATGCTGTCTGGGCCACCTTTCCCTGAAACACAAGAGCACAAATCATGTTAACAGATTAAAATTACATTCCAACACAAATTCAACAATTCATTTTTCGATCAGGGATTTCTTTAAGGTCTTCTCCATCATGATATCCTTGGCATTCAATAATCTTGGATTAACAAACACCTGGTGGTAAACATCTTAAAATGAGCTTCATCATCCTCAGTTATGTAACATTAAACTGAAATTCATAAAGCCCAGCTATTTAATATTCAAGCACTTTTACCTAAATCAACAATAGATAAACAATATTCAAAATTTTCATTAAACTGAGAAGGATTTTTTCCACAGAATACATTTTAAAAAGTCCCTTCCAAAATTACAGTTCTTAAAAGCAAATGTAAACAACATGCCCTAATTTATCTAGAAACCAAAGTGTTTACTGCTCTATGATTTAACACACACACACACAAAGAACAATTAAAGTTTCCTGAAAAAAATAATTAAAAAGATGAATTTTGTTTTCTTAAAAAATGAACACTGAGGGGCTCCTGGCAGGCTCAGTTGGTGAAGCATGTGACTCTTGCTCTTGGGGTTGTTAAGTTTGAGCCCCACATTGGGTTTTGAGATTACTCAAAAAAAAAAAAAAATAAAATCTTTTTAAAAAATGAACAATGAGATTTATAAACATAAACTGTAAGCTAATTTTATGTAAGTTTTTTAATGTTTATTATTTTTGAAGAGAGACAGAGAGAGAGAGACAGAAACAGAGAGCAAGCAAGGAAAGGGCAGAGAGAGAGAGGGAGACACAGAATCCTAAGCAGGCTCCAGGCTCTGAGCTGTTAGCATGGAGCCCAACGCAGGGCTTGAACTCACAAACCATGACACCATGACCTAAGCCGAAGTCGGACGCTTAACTGACTGAGCCACCCAAGTGCCTCTAAGCTAATTTTTAAATTATTGATATTAAAATTTATATTTTACTATCTTCTTTAAAGGATCCAAACACTTTGCGTCTTAGTCCCCGATCTAAGTTATAAACCAGAGAAGATAAATCCACTTTTATCCCCAGATATTTATCCATTAATTTATTTATCATCTATTCTGGTGATAACATGTTTCAGAAAGTCTGATATCTCAAATTAGTCAGTGGATCTTTCTATTTTGAAATTATGAAATATTTCAGTCATACAGAAAGGTATACAGAATAATATGACGAATACTCATGTATCCACTAAACAATATAAATATAGTTTCAGCCCCTGTGTGACCTCCTTAATCATCTTCTTCCTCTCCCTAGAGGCGACCATTATTGTTGCTAGGTACACCAACTAAATTTTTAAAATACTATTATAAAGTTATATGTAAGTATATAGTAAAAATCATATTATTTTATGTATTCTGAAACTTTCTATAATATCATACAGTATGTCTTTCTGCAATTTGCTTTCTTGGTTCAATATTATAAATGTGAGTTTTTTAAAAATGTAATGCAGGTAGCTGCAGTTTATTTTTTAATTATCCCACAGTATTTCATTTTAGGAGTATACCACAATTTACTTACCTATGTCTACTCTTCTCTTGTTGGAGACTTAGGATGTGTTTCTCTCTATATATACATAAACATACATAGATATACATATATACTTTTTTCTATTATAAATACAGTAGGTCATGGAGTAATGTAAGTCTAGTAAGAATTCATGAAAATGCCAGATTCTGACTACAATGTCTTTAATATTTTTCCCATATGTTTCACTGGGCCAGGGCCTTCCTCAAAAGTAGCAGGCTTTAAATTAAAAAAAATATAATAAACAATACCACAATGAATTTTGAAACTTGTGTACCTTTTTATATACTTTGGATAATTCCTTTGAGATTGTTTCCTTAGACCTCATTAGGGTATCAGTACTGTGATTCATAATGCATATGCGTATATAAGAAGACCATAGGTGGAAACTAGATTCCTAAATGTCTCACTAAAAACTGCTTTGCTTAAGGTATGTACTGATTTACAATATCCCCACATTTTTATGAGAGTATCACTAACTGCATAATTGCTAGCAATGACTACTATATACATTTTTCTCCTAATTAAATAGGAGATATTTTATGATTTTATGCCTTTGATTACTTTGTGAGATTGAATGTTTTCCAAGTTTTTATTTATTTGACTGAAATATTATTTTATGGCATAAAAATAACAGAGTAAAAAACAATGCCCTATTCTGTATACATACTAGAAGTGTTCCTCATCTCTATGCTTCTGTTTGTGTGTTCTGCAGATCCACACTTTGGATGACTTAAGACAAAAAATGGAAACACCTAAGTTAGGGAGTACTGTACAGGCCAAGTGGGAAAGAGGCAATGGAAGCACACAGGAGAGTTATATTATGGATGAAATCCCCAATAAGTGGCTTGCTTTCAGTTAAACCCACTGGAGACCTGGAACAGGCACCACACCAAGGAGAGCCACGGAGTGCAACACACTTACAGGCTCTGGGTGAACAATCAGAGGGGGCAGATCAAAGCTGGGCAGAGCCCTGTGGGTTGTCAACAATGAGAGCAGGAGTGGAGGAAGGAAGATGAGATTACAGCAGATGCCCAGAGATAGCAGTGCAGATCAGAAGGGTAAGAAACTGTCATCTCTTGGGCATTACTCTATGCTCAAGATTTGCTACAACCTAAGCAGTTGACATCTTTTGCTATTTCACTTAATTCTCAGAATTACCACAAGAAGTTGGTATTATTTTTTTTCTTGTAGATAAATAAACTAAGGTTCTCTGTGAAGTTCAGAAAATTAGACAAGCTCATATTGGTATTTCCACCCAGTCCTAAATCTGTATCTTTCCACTACACCATCACCTAAAAAGCAATAGTAAATCTTACGCTGTCTTACACTGAAACACTGAGCAAACACTGGTCCAGGTGACAAGGTTAACAGGTTACTCAAGGCCTAGACAAGGCCCAAGCAGGTGAGACAGTGGTAGTTCAGGAGCCAGCTCTTCAAATACTGAATATCAGAAGGGACAGAATTTTCAACTGTAGCCTAACATAATTATCTAGGCCAAGACAGATACTTAAAGGACCCGGAAAGCTGAACTCCGGAAAGCTGGAGATGTGAAAATCAAACAGCTACATGCCCCATTAAGCCAGAGGCTGAAGAAGATAGCATGGAAAAGGCTTCTTTCAGTGGCCAAAATAGATTGCCAAGGAGAAGCAAAACTGGACCGGTAACATGAAAAAAAGATAGCTCCAAGTCAGAAAGTCCCAATTTTTAATCTCCACTTACCAGCCGTGCAATTTGGGACAAGTTAGGTGATACTTCTGATTCCTTATCCATCTCAAAGTAGTAAACAGCTTATTAATCTTAACATAGTCACAAGAAACAAAGATTTGGCTTTCACTCCATATCAACACATATCAATCAATAAAGCTAAATGCACTTACACATGATCATGCATTATTCTCCTCTAACATACAGTGTTATTTAACTGCCCTCCAATCACTTTTCACCTGATTTCTCCTCAAGCTAATTATTTCCAAACAAAATGATAACCGCAGAAAAGCATGTGTTCCTTGTAAATATTTTTCTAACTCTAGAAAGCATTTTGGAACTTTTCTAATTCACAGTCCATTACCCATTCTCTCTTTCACTTCTAGTTTCCATTACTGCCACTCTGCTCATAGGTGTTCTAAGAAAGGATAAACACAGGCTCGGGCAGTAACAACCAACACATCACTCTCTTCAGTAAGTAATCTTATTATGAAGCAGATTCTTTCTAAGAACATATAGCCAATGTCTCTGGCACAGGGTAAGAATTTGGGACTTAGGAAAACCTAAACTGATGAAATGTCCCATAAAAATGCCTTTGGGATACCTCTAGGAAGACTTTCAAATCAGCCTAATCACACGTAGGCTTTATCTCAGGAAGCCGTAATAGTGTCCTACGTGTACAGAGAACACACAAGAATAAAGGTAGAATGCCAGACAAGATGAAAAATGAGCTAAGAATTGTCATCATATTTTGAACATACAAGGAACCTGGGGTGCAGGGCGGTTTGGGTCACATGGTCTTAGAACTAGCTCAACAGGCAGTATCATGCTGCCGCTCGATGCATCTACATTTATATCCTCCAAGACAGCCAATAAATATCACCTAAATGAATTCAAAGTCCACGACCACCCCCTACCAAAGCATTTAGTTCATAGTATTTTTCAATTTAGTTACAATTTTTTTTTTTTTTTTTAGTTTCAAGAAGGGGGAGAGGAGTAAAGGGGTGACAAGTTCATAATGTTAATTCAAAATCAGGCTTATGGCCATAGTGAGAACTATCATCACTGGGCATGAGTCAAGACCCATGAAAATACTTTTTTGTTTTTTCGTTTTTGTTTTTTGGTTTTTTTTCTCTTTTTTTTTTAATGTTTTTTTTTTTTTTTTCCCTAGGAGAGAGAGAGAGAGAGAGACAGCGTGAACAGGGGAGGGTCAGAGAGAGAGGGAGTCACAGACTGAAACAGGCTCCAGGCTCTGAGCTGGCAGTCAGCACAGAGCCCAACACGGGGTCCGAACCCACCAACCGCGAGATCATGACCCAAGCGAAAGTCAGATGCTTAACCGACTAGGCCACCCAGGCACCCCTGAAAATACTTTTTTGATTTTCACCACATAGCTCTTTGATAACAAATCAACTCACTCACTCCAAAACATACCCAGATTCATATTCTCTAATTCAAATTATCCTTTCTACCTCCTCCTCTACTTACTGTCTTCCTTCCTATCATAATACTTTACACAGAGTGATATACTGCACTGTCATATAAGGCATGTACAAATAAACATTAAAATTTTTTAGAAAGAAAAGCATATGGTTTGAAAGGAAAGAAACTATGGCATCAAAACTGCAAAGTAGGTACACACTGATACCTAACTTTATGTCTTGGAGGTATCTAATTCTCTTTACAATAATGGAGATATCCATTGTTTCTTACACAAAGACACAAACACAATTAAGACAAATGCTTAGAAATCTTAGAGATTCCTTTAAGAGACACAGAGAAAGCTCTGTATTCATTACTTTCTTTTTTCTTTTTTTTTTTTTAATGTTTATATTTCAGAGAGAGACAGAGTGTGAGCAGGGGAGGGGCAGAGAAAGAGGGAGACACAGAATCTAAAGCAGGCTCCAGGCTCTGAGGAGTCAGCACAGAGCCCAACATGGGGCCTGAACGCACGTAGGGGGAGATCATGATGTAAGCGGAAGTCAGATGTTTAATCGACTGAGCCACAAAGGTGACCCAGTATTCATTACTTTCAATTACAATGTACTTCAATTACACAACACTAAGTTCTATGTCACAGTACACAAATGAATAGAGGTGAAGAGCTTAGAGAAAGCATTGCCATCATCACTATCTCTACAACCATCACCAGACTGCATGCCTCCATTTATCGAGCATTGACTATGTCCAAATGTTTTGAATATGTTCTCACATAGTTCTTCCAAGAACCCCATGAGGTATTTAATCCTTGATTTATAGATGTGAGTAAAGAGGGGTTATGCTATTGAGTATATCTTGCAAGTAGTGAAGCTGGGATGTGAAGCCAGCCCTGTCAGACACCAAAGACTTAATAATCATTTGATTCTGCTTCCCAGTAAAGGGACTTTGGTGATTGCTATGTGTTTCTGTTGCTCCATGACTTGGGATAAGGGAATGAGGAGGACAAGATCACACAAATCTGAAAGGCCAGGATACTGAGCAAGAGGTTTTTTTTCTCCCTTCTCCATTAAGGAAGCATCAAAAGGAAGCATCACAGTAGGTACTGAGAATGGGCTCCAAGCACAACTCTCCGTCAGCCTACTGAGATCAGACCCTGAGTCCAAGATCACCGAGGATCTTGGCTTACTCACTGCAAATGGCCAAAGCCAAACTTCTCTTTCTCTGGATAATCTTAGCAAGTTTCAAGTCAGACAAATGCACAGTGCCAGGAACTGTTCTGTGAAAGAGAGCTGTCTTTTTCACACTGACTTTCTCTTTTGCTTTTGCTTCCTGAATAACACTCCCTTGCTTACATTTTGGTTTTGTAAAATTTTTCTTTCTCAAGTCATTTAATGAGTTATTTCACTGTGAAACAGAAAAGTTCAGATGCAGAAACTAACTGATCTAGCAAGGCAAGTAAGCACTCCACAGAAATAACATGAAGCCATCCTGTAAGTTGCTCCCTTTCTAGAGACCTGGTGCCTCTGCTCCCTTAACCTTCCATTCTGACCTTCACTGTAGGCATTGCCTTTCATATGGACCCTTGTCTCATTTCTGCTGGCCCCAGGGAACTTGCTTTTTGATTGGTCTCTAAATTGCTTTCCTTCACTGAACAGGAAGCTACCTTGTTCCTTTTCCCTCAATAGCCCATCGCGATGGATGCGGCCACTTCATTCCAGAGTGCTAAGTCTCCTATTTATTTATCATGGACATTCAATAAATTACATTGGAGGACTAGAACTCTGGGTCTTCCCATAAGTTTTTGTCATCTGAGACAAATGCCTGGAACTGCGGTTCCCAGGTGTGGCAGAAGTTCTCCCACGAACAAATTTTTACTTGACCATTATACTTAAATCATCTAAAAAAATCACACATCTGGGGTGCCCGGGTGGCACAGTTGGTCTAGCAACTGACTCTTGATTTCAGCTCACATCGTGATCTCACAGTTCCTGAGATCAAGCTCCACATCAGGCTCTATACTGACAGCGTGGAGCCTGCTTGGGATTCTCTTTCTCTCTCTCTGCTGCTCCCTTGACTCATGCTTTCTCTCTCTCAAAATAAATAAATAAACTTAAAAAACTATATCACACATCTTCTCCAAGTCGATTTTCCCACAACTGAATTTATGTCTTTACAATCCTGTCCAAAGAACATTCTTAAAGTTAACTAGAGAAACTGTATAAATAGCCACTTACTAAAATCATGCACAAATCCCCATTCTAAACAAACAAAAGTTTCCTAACAGCTAAAACAAACAAACAAATAAACAAACAAACAAACAAAAAGTGAATCCCAAAGATGGTAGGTGGTCAAAATATCCTGGACAACATAGGTAGTGTCATTTGAGCCATTAGTAGAGCCTACAATGAGATGGTGACCCCCTAGTAATTAAAATGAAGAAAAGCATTAAACAAATAAGGGAAAACAATCTCTACCTTACTTGTCAAGAAAAAATTGAGAAGTTCAAAGAAAAAAAGCATAGTCCAAACAAAGCTTGGAGCATATACTACTTAGGATGTGGATGGAAGGAGAAGTCAGAGGAGGGATTTACTGGTTCTGAGACTTAGCCACTTGCTTCGCTTTCTTATTCTCAGTCACCTTTCAAGAAACACAAGAAATCTTTAAAAACAACAACGCTGTTTGCTAAGCATGCTTTTATTGAGGTATAATTATGAACAGTACATGTGCAAATCTTAAGAACATAGCTTGATGATAAAAACCTATAAAACTGCCATCTAGATCAAGATACAGAGCATTTCCATAAACTCAAAAGTTCCTCGTGGCTCTTTCAAATCAGTAGATCCACCCACTCCATGAAATAACTATTGACTTATAGCCACATAGATTAGTTTCCTGTTCCTGAACTTTATATAAAAAGAATCCTGTAGTATTCTTTTGTGCCTACCTTTTTTAATTCAGAACGTTTTTGAGATTCATCCATGTTACTACATGTATCTATAGTTTGTTCTTTTTTTTTTTTTTTTGCCAAGGAATATGAATAAATCACAATTTGTTTATTCATTTTTTTCTACTGGCATATATTTGGGCTGTTTCTATTTGGGAGCTATTATGAATAAAGGCTTTGAGTGGAAATTCACTTTCCTTGAAAAAAATACTCAGGAGTGAGATTGTTAGATCACAGACTAGCTGTACATTTAATTTTATCAGAAACTGCTGAAGTTTTGGGGTGCCTGGGTGGCTCAGTCAGTTGATTGTCTGACCGTTGATTTCGGCTCAGGTCATGATCCCAAGGTCGTGGGATCAAGCCTCCTTTGGGGCTCTGAACTTATCATGGAGCCTGCTTAAGATTTGCTTTTTCCCTTTGCCCCTCTCCCCCACTAGTTTGCACTCTCTCCCTCTCTTTCTCAAATTAAAAAAAAAGAAAGAAAGAAAAGAAAAGAAACTGACAGTTTTTCAGAGTGATTGTGCCATTTCACACTCTCATGAGCAATGTATGAGAGCTATTCCACAGCCTCTCCAATACGTGGTACTGTAAGTCTTTTTCATTCATACTATTTGCCAGTGTATAGTGGTAATTACTATAGTTTCAATTTGTATTCCTTCATGAGCAATTCTGTTAAAGCATTATTTTCATATACATACTGGTCGAATGGATATCCTCTTTTAAAAAGTACCTGTTCAAGTTTCTTGTCCATATTGGTAGTGGATGGAGTTGGGGATTAGCTAATACATTTTTATTTATTTATTTTTAAGTTTTTACTTAAATTCCAGTTAGTTAACATACAGTGTAATATTAGTTACAGGTGTACAATACAGTGATTCAGGATAGGCACCTTTGTTGAAAATCAAGTGACCACATGTGTGGGTATCTATTTTGGGACGCCCTATTCTATTCCATTGATCTTTTAGTCAAACTTTATGCCAACACTTCACTCTCTGCCTTACTAAAGCTTCATATAGTAAATATAGAAATCAGGCAGTATAAAGTTCTCTAACATTCTTCGTTTTCAAAATAGTCTTATTTTAGGTTTCTGAATGTTCACATAAATCTTAAAAATAGCTTATTAGTATCTATGCTCATTTACTTCAAGACTGGTATATCTATTACAACTCTCCATACACAGAAGAAATGTTAATTCATCATATATCATGGATGCCTTAGGGCATTGAGGTTTAAATCTCACCCAGAAGCCTGGCAGAGAAGAGCTGCTATAGATTAACTTTGGGAGAATTGACATTTTAATAATATTGACTCCACAAACAGAGTAAACCTTTCTATTTAATTAGATCTTTAATTTTGTTTGGTAATGTTTTGAGTGGACAAGTTTAGCACATATTGTGTTCGTTACAGTGTTTCCTATTTTTTGTTGTTGTATACTACACTGATTTATCATTTCAGAGTCTAATTCCTCTTTATTAGTACATAGAAACAGACTTGTTTTTTGCATAGTGACCTTGTATCTTATGATCTTGCTAAACTTAGTTCCACTACCTTTTTTTAAAGATCTCATAGGAGGCAAGGGAAACAAAAGCAAAAATGAACTATGGGGGGCCTCATCAAGATAAAAAGCTTCCAGACAGCGAAGGAAACAACAAAACTACAAGGCAGCCTATGCAACAGGGGAAGATATCTGCAAATGACATATCTGATAAAGGGTCAGTATCTAAAATCTATATAGAATTTATCAAACTCAGCATCCAAAAAACCCAAATAATTCAGTGATGAAATGGGCAGAAGACATGAATAGACACTTTTCCAAAGAAGACATTCAGATGGCTAACACGTATATGAAAAGATGCTCAACATCACTCATCCTTAAGAAAATACAAATCGAAGCCACATTGAGATACCACCTCACATCTGACAGAAGGGCTAAAATGAACAGTACAGGAAACAACAGATGTTGGCAAGGATGTGAAGAAACGTGAACACTTTTGCACATTTGGTGGGAATGCAAAGTGGCGCAGTCATTCTGGAAGACAGTATGGAGGTTCCTCAAAAAGTTAAAAATAGAACCACGCTATGACCCAGCAATTGCACTACTAGGTATTTATCCAAAGGATACAAAAATGCTGATTTGAAGGGGCAGATGCACCCCAATAGTTATGGCAGTGCTATCAACAATAGCCAAATTATGGAAAAGGCCCAAATGTCCATCAGCTGATGAATGGATAAAGAAGATATGGTGTGTGTACACACACACACACACACACACACACACACACACTGGAATACTACTCAGTGATGAAAAGGAATGAAATCTTGCCATTTGCAACAACGTGGATGAAACTAGTGTGTATTACACTAAGAGAAATAAGTTAGTCAGAGAAAGACAAGTATCATTTGATTTCACTCATAGTCAATTTAAAAACAAAACATTAACACGGGGAAGGGAAGGAAAAGTAAAATAAGATCAAAATAGAGAGGGAGGCAAACTATAGGAAACTTTTAAATACAGAGAACAAATAGGGTTTTTGGAGGGGAAGTGGGTGGGTATGGGCTAAATGGGTGATGGGCATTAAGGAGGCACTTACTGGGATTACCACTGGGTGTAACATGTAAGTGATGAATCACTAAATTCTATTCCTGATATCAATACTAAACTGTATGTTAACTAACTTGAATTTAAATTTAAAAAAACTATGGTGTTGAAGAAAGTTTTAAAAACAAAGATCCTTTAGGATTCTCTATATCAGCAATTGTGTTATCTTTTCAAAAAAGAAAAAAGTTTCATTCTCCCCCCTTTCAATGAGCACTTTTTAAAATTTCTGTTACTTGCCATTTTGCATTAACTAGCTCCAATAGTGTGCTGAATTGGAATGCTAAGAGAAGACATACCTGTCTTGTTCCTGATCTTAGAGGTCAAACATTCAATCTTTCACCATTAAGTAAAATGTTAGCTGTCAGTTTTCATAGATACCTTTTTATTAGATTAAATAAGACTAGATTTGTCTGCTGAGAAGTTTTGTGAGTTTTTTTGTGACAGGGTGTCCATTTCTGCTAAATGTTTTCTCTGCATCTCCTTAGAGAGTCTCTCTCTCACACATACACATGTACACACATAAAATAATCTTCTTTCTTTCTTTCTTTTTTTTAGTTTCTTTTTAATTTTTTTTTTTTTTTTAGAGAGTGAGCACAAGCAGGAGAGGGGCAGAGAGACAGGGAGACAGAATTCAAAGCAGGTTCCATGCTGTCAGCACTCAGAGCCCAGCACAGACCTCAAGCTCATGAACCACAGATCATGACCTCAGTTGAAATTAAGAGTCAGACATTTAACTGACTGAGCCACTCAGGTGCCCCAAATAAACTTATTTCTAATAAAGAAATTAAAGTTGTATTTTATAACCTTCCAATGAAGAGAGACTCCAGACTTGGATTATTGCACCAGTGAATTCTATCAGGTACTAATCAAAGAAATTAAACCAACTCTAGACAAAATCTTTCACAAAATGGAGATGGAGGAGAAAACGTTTCTAAACTCATTTTATGAGATCACCATTACCCTGGTGGCAAAATCAGAGACAAAGATGATACAAGAACAGAGAACTATAGCCCAACGGCCTACATTATGTCTAAGTGGGGTAATTACATAAAGATGTCTTACAATTTCTCATTTACTTCTGTTGCAGACGGCAAACATAGTTGGTAAGATTTTACTCCTTTTAAATTTATTGAGACTTGTTTAATGGTCCAGGATATGCTCTAGCTTAGTCAATGTTCCGTGTACACTAAAAACTGTTGGCAGTGGTAGAATGCCAATTAAGTCAAGTTGTTTTACTGTGGTTCAAGTCTTCTATACCCTTATTGGTATTCTGTCTACTTGTTTCATTGGTTATGGAAGGAGTGTTAAAATAGTTAACGGTAATTGTGAATCTGTCTATTTTTCCTTCCAGTTCTGTCCATTTTTATTCATGCAGTTTGAAGATCTGAGTTACTGAGAGCAGACACCTTAAAGCTTCTGTACCATCCTCATTCTCTCCTTTCCTTCTGGGTCTCCAACAACGTAAGTGTCATTGATTCATTCATTTATTGATTCATTGATTTCATTGATTCATTCATTAAGACAGCATGAGTGGGGAAGGGGCACCGAGAGAGAGAGAGAGAGAGAGAGAGAGAGAATCTCATGCAAGCTCCACGCTGCTTGCGCAGAACCAGATGCGGGGCCTGAATTCATGAAATTCATGAAACCATGAGATCATGACCTGAGCTGAAATCAAGAGTCGGACACTCAACTGACTGAGCCACCCAGGCACCCCATGTGTTACATCTTTCAACTTGTTCCATCTCTCTTCTCTTCTTTGTTTTTTAAAATTAAAAGTATCTATTTTTTCTTTTCTCTATGTATTTATGTTTTGGTGTTTTCTATAGACCTTCGAATTAACTTATCTTGACGTCTGCTTTGTTGAATCTCTGGTCAAACATATTTAATCCATTTTTAAGAGCTCACATAATGAGTTCTTCATTACAAACCCTGTATTTTGCTATTCTAAAACACACATTTGATTCTTAATATTTGTTCAAATAATTGTGTGTGTGTGTGTGTGTGTTTTGTCCATTATTTCCTCTGTTCTCTTTAACATAATAATCAGTTATTTTGAAATCTCTACTAGCATATCTGGATTATCTAATGATCTGCTTCTATTGACTGTTTTTACTTTTGATTTCAGGTCAGTTTTTCTGCTTATTATCATGTTAAGAAACTTTGTTTCATCTGCCATACATTCCAGATAAGATGCTACAGAGGCACTAGATTATGCCTATTCCTTAATAGAGTTTTGAGTTTTGTTCGGGTAGGCAGTTAAACTATTAGTGGATCATCTTTCATTCTGTCATGCTTGTTTTTAAGGTTACAGTGGGTTTATTTTAATTTCACCCTTTACCTTAGGTCCTAGGACCTTCTCCCTAATCCCTGCAATTGGTCTTACTGAATGTTTAAACAGAAATGCAAATGTTTAAACACAAAGGCCATGTGTTCCTCAGGTGTCTCTGTGGGTCCAATCTTCAAGGTCTCTGCTGTGCACTTTTATAATATTTGCCCAGCTATCCATATTTCAGTAGCTGATGTCTTCTACAGCTCCAGAGTGTCCTAATTTATGAGGCTTAGAAATTAGCCAGGGACTGAAGGGGAATTTTATAAAGACATTTGGGGGGGAGGGTTCTTTCTCTGGTACCCTGTTTCTCTAAATCCTGTTGTAATTTACATCCCAAGAATTGATCTCTTCCTTTATTGGACAATTCCCTGGTTCTATATTTTATATGTAAGTATAGAGATATAAAAATATAAATATGAAAATATTTATGACTACAGAATAAGTCTCACTCTCATTTGAGCTATGAATTCATACCCAGAACCCAAAAGAATCTTTTAAATTTACCAATATATATCAACCAGAAAATAATATAATAGCCATTTAAAGAATTTTGCCCTGGCAAATTTTATATGCCCTTGCCTTGATTTCCATCGTCAGTCTGGCAAACATTTTTGCTTTATAATGAAAATGCATTCTTATATGGGTCTTATAAGCCCAAATTCACAATAAAGAATAAAGGGTGTATGTAGCCAATTAGTCAGTACATTCCCATTAAAAAGCAACAAAAATACCAGCAAATACACCTTGACTCGTATGTTCTACTAACATAGATGACAACAGTGTTAAATATTAAACTGCCAGTGTTAATACTAAATATTAAATATGTAATTTAATGGGGCGCCTGGGTGGCTCAGTCGGTTAAGCGTCCAACTTCGGCTCAGGTCATGCTCTCATGATTCGTGGGTTCAAGCCCTGCGTCGGGCTCTGTGCTGACAGCTAGCTCAGAGCCTGGAGACTGCTTTAGATTCTGTATCTCCCTCTCTCTCTGACCCTCCCCTGCTCACACTGTCTCTCTCTCTCTCTCAGAAATAAATTAGAACATTAAAAAAATATGTGATTTAATGAAAACAAACATTAAATACAATGCAGTAGAACACTGACTTTAACCTTTGCCTCAGTTTTGTCATCTGTAAAATAGGATTGTTATAATGGTTAAATAAACACAATTCCTATGTAGTTTTACCACAGTACCTGGTACTGGCACTGGTAAGTACTCAGTAAATGTCTTGTAATTATTATAATTTTTATTCCTCTGATCCCGAGCATGGAAAACAGCTGAAAAGACATTGGGTACATTTGCTTAAAATGTAAGTATTTTATGAGTTCATAATATTTTACTAACCATTTACGCCTTTTATAGAGTCAAATGATTTTTCCTCTTTTTAATCAAAAAATTCTGTTCACGCAAAAAGTGGAAAGTGTACTTCCCGTTCTGAAGCAAATCAAGGAGAACATGCAATTAAGTGCTAAATTGAGCAGAATAAATTCTAAGTGCTATATGATTTTAGAAGAAACGGTTATGAAGACAAAATAGTCAGAGAAAGCTTCACAAAAGTGGTAAGGCTCGCTGGGTGACCTTCGTTACATCCCAATAACAACAACATGGAAATGTTTTCAGTGGCTTCCAATTTGAAATGAGGTCATATAAAGGACTCTACAAATAACAATTATTACTACACAAACCTCCATAGAATAAGAAGTCCTCAAATGAGAAATAAAAACTCTTCCTTTCTCTTTCCTCAATTCCTGTTCAGGTTAAAGGTCAACTTCATCAAGTCATCTCATTAACACAGAAATGTCTTTGAAGGGATTCAGTCCTTGCCATGCTTGACATTTCACCAGACTGCAACCAAGATGCCAAAGAATCAGATTCAAATATTAATGAGGAAAAGGTCACGATGAGGTAATCTCCAAAGTTCTATTAGTTCCTGTTTTCTGATCCTGCCGATTCCCCTCTCCTTCTCCAGTCCTCTCTTATACATACATTTACAATCACTGGCTTCATTTCAAGACATACCCTCGAAACTGTAATTTCACTTGAAGTGCATTTTAAGTGGAGGCCTCCCAGACACTGATTTCTAATCCAAGGGTGAGCTATAGAGGTATCAAGTTAAAATAAAAAGAAGAGAGAGAATCGGCTAAAAAATATATTCAATTTTGATATTTAACTACCAGAACCAAAAAAAGGGGGCGGGGGGAAGAAAAAGAAAAAGAAGAAAAAGAAAAAGAAACACTCTCTTTCAAAGTTTCCAATAAGCTATTTAATAATGTGACAAAGCAGAGTGTATTAAAATATTAACCAAAGCTTCCAGGAAAACCTCTATAATCTCAATTGTTTATTCAAGACCTTTACAAACCTCATAAAAAATTAAGTGGGCTTGGAAAAAACACACCACAGCCATAGGAGAAAGTTTACAAAACACAATGGTACAGACGCCTGACTGTCTGCCAGCCAGTCGCTTTTAACTTCCACATACAACTTATTACTCAGTTCCTAACTGGTCAATACCCTAAATAAGAGCATTTCTCCTCCCAAACACCTCATTAGCCTGAGTTTCTTTTGCTTTTTTGAGCTAACGTATCCTGTAGGTGCTTTGGTTCATTATTTTCTGCCAATACAAATACTTCATTTCAGAATATTTAAACCCTTAGGTTTCTCTGAGGGAAATAATTTAAGATCTTCTTTACAAAAACTGAATTAGTTCTCTAATTAATCTTACGATGGGAGAACAGTATATGAGCCACCGTGTCCATTTTTTGGTAAGTCGTAGTGAAAACAAGACAGGACCAGAGGGGAAGTGATACACAGAGAAAGAGCAAGGACTTTGGTTTCATATTAAATTAGGTTCAAATCCTGGCCCAGTCACTGCGGTGACCTTTAGGAAAGTTGTTTAATCTTGGTGAGACTTAGCTTGTTCATCAGTAAAATGAAGATAATGGCACTAACCTTGCAGAAATTTATGCAATAAATGGGTAACAGAATATAGAGACCTGTACAGTATCTGACACATATTAGGGCCTCAATGAGTGGCAAGTAGTTTATTATAAAATGTTCTTATCTTTGTGAGGAGTACTGCATATGGCTCAAAGAAAGTTTTAAATGAAAACTTATTTGGGTCCCAGGCCAAATTAAATATTCTACATTTTCTGAAAAGGGGTTGTAGAAAAATTTAACATACAAATTCTAATGTAAGCTGGATTGAATCAACTTTGATACATGAAGAAATCCACCCTGAGTTAATCATGTTGTAGGAAATTGAGCATAAAATACGAATATTTCACTCAGTCTCAGTTTGGGAGAGCAAATACTCTTAAACCATTTATGTCTAAGGAAACATGTTGCATATTCTCCCCATCCCCATCTTTCCCCCTCTGAATGGCCCTACAGGAGCTGTAAAGAGGAAACTTTTCATCATAGCATATCTGTGTGAAAGCAACAAAATATGTTAACAATTAGAAAAGAGGAAACCTGAAAGACTGCCTTGTTAATTAAGGAACTCGCTATCAAAGAACTCATTAAAAGGTAATGAAACCAAATGGCTATTAAAATAAATACCCACTGAATAGAAAGACTGCCTAGCTAACAGCCCTTCAGTATAGCTTTTCACAAACACTCTCAATAGTAAAGAGCCAGAGAAAGATGAAAAGCCACAATAATGCTAAAACCACGACTGAAAAAAAGAGAGATGAAGTTATCCTAAAATAGAAGGCAGAAGCCAAAATAAGAAAAATGTTTCTACAATTCAGAATACATCGAACACTCTGCAAGAGTCTTCTACAAAATTTCCCTTGACCTCAGAGACACTGAGAATTACATGATACAGAACTAGGCAGCTGTTCCTCTCTATCCTTGCTACTCTGAGCCATTAAGTTAGAATGTGGTTCCCCCTATTGCGAGTATGTCCCTCAACTACTTCCTGCCACGTAGCTTCTTTCTTAAATTTAAGTAGAAGCTGGGCATCTTGAAGAGATGACATAAACTTATAGTTGAAAGCAAACTGCTGAAATATCATGTAATCTTAGAGGCGTAGTCCCTTGAGCGAAGAAGAACAAGAATTGAAGAATTTCCGTCACAGGACATGCTAGAGACTGACCATTTGCACTGTATTCCACAAGTTTAGAAACTCTTTAGAGATGCAGACAATGAATGGTGATAAGAAGACACCACTTCCACTCAAAACAGAATATACATGTAAACTATGTCGGGTGCCTATTCCTTATCTCTGTTCCCTTCTTCATTAATAAAATAATCTTTGGCAACATAAACAGAACAATTACGTTTCTCAGCCTCTTTTCAGATATGGAAGGCAAATGATTTGAAAGCAGAAATGTCTTCAGAAGCCCTTTTGCCTGATCCTTCCTTCTTTCTGCTATCGAAATACGTGATGGCTAAAATTCTACCTTAGAATTTTGAGAAAAAGGTAAAGAAATTACAAATACCTTAGCCTTGACATTCCTGAACCTCTGAGTGATTATAATTTCTGGAGTTGTTATTATGTAAGGAAATACAATCATAGGTATGAAAGCCATTAAAGTTGATTAGCTGTAATAACTGGTAACTTAAAAGCCAGTAGAATCCGGAAATCAGAGGAGAGATGTGCATATCATTATACACATAAATAGTTTGGGGAAGGGATGAGACTGCCATTAAGTGGGGAAGAAAAAAGGATGAAAGGCTGTATACTCATCTTTTTTTTTGACAGACTCAATGTGTAAAGAACTACCTATGGGGTCAAGTAGGAGAATAAAATACTAGCACATGGCCCAAGTAAGAATGCCACAAAATGAAAAAAAAAAAGTGTATAGCATCTGTGGTTATTTTATGTGTTAATTATATTTTGTGTCAACCTGACTGGGCCACGAGGTGCTCAGATACACGTCAAACATTACACTGGGTGTATCTGCGAGAGTATTTTTAGATGAGATTAACATTTAAGTCAATAGACTGAGTAAAGCAGAGTCCCCTCCCTAATGTGGGTGGGCCTCATCCAATCAGTAGAAGGCCTGAATAGAACAAAAAGGCATATCCTGCTGTAAGAAGGAACTCCTGCCTAACTGCCTTGAACTGGGACATCAGTCTTTTCCAGCCTTGAGACTTGAAATAAAAAAACAGCTCTTACTGGGTCTTGAGCCTACAGGCGTTCAATCCAGAACCTACACAAATGTCCTGGGTCTCCAGATTAACAACTGCAGGTCTCAGGGCTTCTCAGACTCCATACTCATGTGGGCCAATTCCTACAATAAACCTTTCTCTCTCACACACACACACACACACACACACACACACACACACCCTATAGGTTCTGTTTCTCTGGAGAATCCTGACTAATACAGGACCCAAAAGACTTCTAGAATTCTCAAGCCTCAGAAAAGTATATATTAGGGAATAAAAAGGAAACTTTCAAGAAACTCTTTGGTATCATCATCTAAAAGATGAAATAAATCATTTTCAACAAAAGAGGAGCCTAAAGCAATAAGGAGAAAATAGCATGAGGTGAAATAACATGATAAATCCAAGAGTCAACAAGAATTACAAAGAGGGATGGATAAGATAAAAGGATACCAAAAGCACAGTAACTAAATTAAATTCCATAGGAGAGGGATTAAGTACAGGATTTATGCTAAGGAAAATTAATCACGGTGTATGGAAAACAAACATGAGACATTCTCTCCCAGAACCCAGAACTTGGACATAATAGAGATGATCAGTTTGAACACAGAGGATAAAGTTAACATCAGGTCAACTGATGTTTATAAAGGGGAGACAAGAAAAAAAAAGAAACAGCAAGAGTAATCAAAGGGCACTCGGGTGGCTCAGTCAGTTAAGCACCAGACTGTTGATTTTGGCTCAGGTCATGATCTCGCAGTTTGTGGGAATGAGCCCTGTGTCTGGCTATGTGTTGACAGCTTGGAGCCTACTTGGGATTCTCTCTTTCCCTCTCTCTGCCCCTCCCCAACTTGCGCATTCATGCATGCATGTTCTGTCTCCCTCTCGCTCTGTCAAAAGAAATAAACAAACATTAAAAAAATGCTGTCTCCCTCAGAGCCTAACATAGGGCTCAAACTCACAAACGGCAAGATCATGACCTGAGCTGAAGTTGGATGCTTAACCGACTGAGCCACTCAAGCACCTCAGCAAACCATAAGAGACTCTTAATGTTAAAGAACAAACTGAGGGTTGATGGAGGGAGGTGGGTTAAATGGGTGATGGGTATTAAGGAGGGTACTTGTTATGATGAGTAATGAGTGTTAGACATAAGTGATGAATCACTAAATTCTACTCTTGAAACTGATAATTACACTATATGTTAACTAATTAGAATTTAGATAAAAATTTGAAAAAATGGGTAAATAAATATATATAAGGAAAAATCAAGTGTAAAAGAAGAGGTAGTAATATATTAATAAGAGATAAATTCAAATTCAAGGTGCTCACTAGTGGCAGGTATTAGGGAAATGAAAAATAAAACACAAAAAATGCCAGTGACAATACCAAGTCTTGATAAGAATTTTGAGTAATCGTAACTCTCATATTTTGGTTTTAGAACATAAAATGGTCTGGTTACTATCAAAGACCACTTGGCAGTTTCTTAACAAAAGTTAAAACCATATATTTATTTACGATTTGACACTAATGAAAATTACAATAAAACTGAACACATGGATTAATTCTTAACATCACAAAAATAGAGAAAATTAGACATTATGAGCTTCCCAACTTAATACAATTAGAAATATACATATGTATTTATAAAGTGTTTTTGTCAAAGTTACATCTATATTTAACCACCTCTTTAAAGAAAATACAGAGCTCAGAGGACCATGTTAAGTGACATCACAGCGATATACCATGGGAAATCCTGTAAAATAAGTAGATGGGTTTCTTTAACAAATAACAGACAAAGAATGAAAAAAATGTAGAGTATCTACAGATAAAAAGAGACTTAGGGGCCTTCCAATGACAATGCAGCTGATGTAAAACAAATCTTCCCACCAAGACCCACTGTAAAACTTGATAAAATAACACAAACACAACAAAATAAAAACAGCTCTTCCAAGGCATCAAAGAGCAATGAAGGACACAAAGCTTTAGGGAAACAAAAGAGAAAAGTGAAGCATTGAGGTGACCTGGAATTTCTCTCCTGTTTCTTCGCTTTGGGGCATTTGCTTATTCCGAACACTGAATTTGGAGGTTGAGAAGAAAACTGAAGCTGTTCAATGATGCGGAGTCAAATAATAATGGATTTAGCACTCTTACTCCAGGTCCTCAGAAACAAAGACAGTCAAAATTTGGGAATAAAATGAATGTTGGAGGGAAGTGTACTGCAGAGAAATGAGACTGGCATTCCTTCTATTGTTTGCTTTTACTTGATCTTAAACTGTAAAGGGGGCATGAAACAGAAACAATCAGGAAGAATCTGCTAAGAGGTGAGAAAGCTAAGTAGAATTTAAGCAGTCACATGGTGCTAGGCAGAGGTTTGGAGATCGAGGTCCACCAAGGAGTAAGGGCACTGGCAAAGAGCCCAAGATTCAGGCTGAGATTCGAATAGGACCATAGCTTATGATTACATGCAAACCAGAAACAGACGCATCTTTACAAAGCCTTAAGGATAGCCAATTTTGTAGCAAGAATACATGGTCTAGAACTTAAAAAAAGTATCAGAAGTATCAAAAGACAGAAACATATCATGAGAGGGTCGGGCAAAACAAGATAAAAAATAGAAAACAAAAAAAAAACCCCTTTGGATAACTCAGATATTATAATCATCATACGAAATAATGTTTATAAAATGGGTAATAAGAGAATTTTACCAGAGATCTGAGATGAATAGAACATCGATAAAAATTCCAAACTGAAAAACACAATTTCTGAAGCTGAGAACCCAAAATATGATTTTAATGACATATTTAGACATAGCCGAAGAAAGGATAAATATACTAGAAAATAGGTCCAACAAAATATTCAGACTCCAGCAAAGAAAGAAAATCAGATGTATAAAACAAAATATTTTAAGAAACATATGAAGCAAAGTAAAAGATCTAATCAATGTGTCACTAAAGCCTCAGGAAGAAAGTAAAAGAAGAGAGAATTAGACAAAAGAAATAGTTGATGAGATACTGGCTGGGAATTTTTCCAAATGAATGAAGGACATTAAGCCCCAAATTCAAGAAGTTCTATGAATGTCAAATAAAATAAATAAGAAGAGTCTCACATCTAGAAACGTTTTAATACAAATAAAGAAAATTAAAGGAAAAAAGAAAATATTCCTTTTCATTCCAAGTTGTCTGAGTGTTTTTATCACATGAGTGCTGGATTTTTTTCAAATCATGTATCTGTATAAGTTGAAACAGTACCATTTCAAACATAATTGCTTCTGTTATGGTGGGCCAGTACTGTATACTTAGGGAAGGTCCCAGTTGGTCAGGGTGCATAATACGTTCAACATTGTTGGATTCACTTCGCTAGTGTTTTGTTGAGGTTCTGTGGTTATACACTGCTGTAGAATACCGGCCTGTAGTTTTCTTTCCTAGTGATGTCTTTATTTGGCTTTGTTATCAGGTAATGCCGGTGTCCTAAAATGAGTTAGGAAGTGTTTCCTGCTCTTACATTTTTTGGAACCATCTAAGAAGAATTGGTATTAATTCCTTTTAAATATTTGATAGAATTCACCAGTGAAAGCATCTGGTCCTGGACTTTGTTGGGAGGTTTTTGATTACGGATTCAATCCCTTTACTTATTATACGTCTATTACAATTTTCTCTTTCTTCTGTAACCACTTTAGGTAAAGTGTGTTTTGATAATTTTGCCTTTTTCATCTAGGTCATCTTTATGTTGCCGTAAATTACATACTTTACACATTTATGTAAATTGTGCACCCAATAAGACAGACTTGTAATTCTTGTTATGCATGTCTTTTAAATCAAGTAGGAATACAAAGTAGAGGTATAATTTGAAAATACAGTAATACCGATTCTTACATGTATTTGCCTTTACTGGCAATTTTACTCCTTTATACAGCTTCAAGTTACCATCTAGCTCCCTTTCATATAAACCTAAAGGAACCCCTTTAGCATTTCTTGTAGGGATGAACCCCTTCAGCTTTTGTTTATCTAGATCTGTTTTCATTTCAACTTCATTTTTGAAGGACAGTTTTTCAAATACAGAATTCTTGGTTAACAAGGTTTTCTTTTTCTTTTTTTCCTTTTCTTTCAGCACTTTGAATATATGAACCTATTGCTTTCTGTTCTCCAAAGCTTCTGCTGAGAAAACTGGGATAATTTGAGCATGAGGTAGCCCTTAGGTGAGAAGAAACATACATGATAATCTCTGTAGGAGATGTGCTCTGTCTGATCCCTCTGCGATCAGTAAACAGGGACCCATGCTCGGGAAATGGGCTGTAGCTGATTCAAGACAACCAATGGGCTTGGTGGGGAAAGCGAGGAAAGGGCAAGTAAAAACACCGTGCAGATTTCCTGTTATCAGACTGCCTTTTTCTTAACTCAGCATTCACTGGGTCAATGTTTTTGTGGAGGAATGAGAGTCTGGAGCTGCCTACTCCACCATTTTCCTGATATCTCTCCCAGAGATGACTCTTCTTCATTCAATCAGCCATGTCACAGCTATATGTCACAGATCCGAGTTCCCCAAACTGGATGACAGAGACCGGTTCCATGGTTCTTGATGGGACATTTTCCACACTTTTGTGACTGGCTAAAAATATAAATTAATTGTGTTTTGTTTTATCTGAATGATTGTTTTCATAACTGAAACCCATTGTATGATTTCAGTGTTTGGCCTTGCATTTGCATTTACAATTAGGCTGGTATCAAGTAACAAGCAGATCATTTATGCCATGAGCAAATGGGCAGACATGGGCCTTTATGCAACTGTATCAAGTAAAAGTCAAAACAGTTTACCACACAGACAAAAAAGTTTTGCAATAGGTTAACCAGACAAAATTGGTAAAAAACTGAAAAGTCATACATTACACGTGACTCTTGAAAATTCTGCATTGATACTTAGTACTATTCATGTCCTATGTAGCTATGTAGATTTAGCAAAACCACAAAATTGATGCTATTAAGTTAATATTGTTAATTTTAATTTTATTCATCATATACTTTTATATTTAAGTTGTAAATTTGTTTTAGGTTATAGTTATATAAAATAGTATGGATAAGGTATTTATATCTACTTTTTATTTACACACATAGAGGTAACAGTATTAAAAAAATAGGAAGAATTTAAGAGAGTCTGGCAATATGGCAGACTGAGCTGACATGAAACACGGAAACTATGGATTCCATATCAGCATGTTTTAGTTAAAAAACTGAGTTTGAAAGAAAAGGAAATACCCAGGTACTAGAAAAAACAAAAAACCCAAAACCTAACTAAAGTTTGCTCAGATCCCGGGAGGGCATGAAGCCAGAATTACCTAACAGCTACACACTGGACTTTAAGATCAATATGGGTATAGACCTCAGCTTCTGCAGAAGAATGGAGATATAAACTAGTCCTGCTGACTTAGCTCGGGCTGCTACAACAAAGCACCATAGACTGGGTGGCTTATCAATATCAGAAATTTATTTCTCCTAGTTCTCAAGACTAGAACCTCAAGATCAGGATGCCAACGTGACCGGGTTTTGCTGAGAGCCTTCTTCTGAGTTGTAGACTGCCAACTTCACACCACCCCCTCCCATGGTGGGAAGAAAACAAGCTAGCTCTCATGCCTCTCTTATGAGGGCACTAAGATTTAGATTTCAATATATGAATTTGAGGGGGACACAAACATTAAGTCCTAACATCTGCCTACTTCTGAGACCTCGAAAGGCTACCCGTTCAGTGAGAAGAGATCATATTAAAGTGATGTGGAAGCTTTGCTTCAGCAATGCACTTGGCGTTGGAGAAAAATATTCTCTCAGAAGTTAAAATCCATATATCGGTGTGCTGTCAGAATTTATAATCCTCACATAGTACAGGAATCCCTAAACTGAAATATGAACAAAAACTGATCCTGCATGAGTGAAACTGAGACCATCAGGAAAAACAAATGCAAAAGAGGTCAATAGGGGCACTTTTATTAATATAAGAAATACACATTCCCATGGAAAAATAGAAGTTTGTCAAAAATAAACTCATAACCAAAGATTTAAAACTGCATAAAAACTGATTTTTCATGAGGTAGAGTCTAAAGATCAACAAAAAGAGTAAAAAGCATAGGCAGAGACCCGTGATAAAAGAACTTTTTGAAAGTTAAAAGATATATTAAAATGACAAATAACATAAAAAGAATTTAAATAATTACAAAATAACAGAACACTATGAACAGACAGATAGGAAAAAAGAACCAAATAGGAATTCCAGAAAAATATACAATGAAATTTAAAATTCAATAGATTATATAAACAGTAGATTCGACTACAAGGCAGATCTGAATTACCGAAAGTATAAGACAGAGATATAAAAAGATAAAAATCTTAAAATTGTAAGAAAGAAAACACAAGCTTCCTATAAAGGATCAATAAATAAGGCTCATAGCAACAAGAAGAAGCTAGGATAATGAAATAATATCTTCAAAAGGCAGAAGGAAGGGGCACCTGGGTCTGTTAAGTTAAATGCCCAGCTGTCAGACTGTCAGTTAAGCGCCCATCTCTTGATTTTGGCTCAGGTCACCATCTTATGGTTCATGAGTTTGAGCCTCACGTCGGGCTTCGTGCTGACAGTATGCAACCTGTTTGGGATTCTCTTTCTCTCTCTCAAAATAAATAAATATTTTTTTAAAAAAGATAGAAGGAAAGTAAGGTTTAAGTCAGAGTTCTAACCCTAGCTAGAGATGAACTGAGGTAAAATAAGAACATTTTCGGATAAGAAGGGCTCATCTATCACTTAAATCTGCGAACAATGCTCTAGGTAACAACCTGAAGCAAAATAAATTATTTTTTATTATTAATAAAATATTTTTAAAATAAAATATTTTTAAAAATGTATGTTAAAGTACATAAAAGCAAAATAACTGATCTAGGATGGCTCTAAACACAGCTGAGCAGAAGAAGATATTGTTCTAGATCAGGAAAGTTCTTAAACTTCAGCATCCATCAGAATTCCCTGGCGGACGTATTAAGACACAGATTATTAGGACAAAAGCTTGAGTTTCTGATTCAGTAATGTCTGGGAAGGGGCCCAAGATTTGGATTTTTTCAACAAGCTCTATGATGATGTTGACACCACTCTTCCAGGGACCACATTTTGAAAACTGTTAAGAAATATTCTTCTGTAACACAATCTTAGACCAGTTGGGCTTTTTGATGGACCTACTGTCTTACTTATTTAACCTGAAATTGCAGCCCACTCAAATCCTCAAGTCTTTACAGGCACAATTGATTTGAATAACCTACTAAACACTCCCACTCCTTGTTTTCTATCTGTATTGAGAACATCAACAAAACGCATGTTCTACATGGGAGATCATTAACAACATATTCATCTGTGAAAGACAGTATATTCTTCTTCATATTTTAGCTTTAGCTCATCAAGCTAAAAAGAGTTCCAGACCGTGGTCTTCTCTAAATTATAAGTGAGCCAGTTTTTGAGATCTCTTGGTGTCCTTTCCCTGACATTGAGAACTCAAAGACTCTGTCTGCACAGAGTATTCTTCAAATTATTTTTTTTAATCCCATAACAACAGAATCGCTAAGGATGTAAAAAGAACACAATGAATCAACTACATAATACTTTCCAAAAACTTTTGAAAAATAACTGTTGGCTCCTCGACTATATGAATAGTTTATCTAACTGTCCAATTACTAGCTGTCCAGAAAAAGTTTTATAAATACTCATCTGAAACTGAAAAAATAAATTACTTTCAAGTTTGAGTGCTTGACTCCAGTTAGCTAATGAGACGAGAAGACAAAGAACCCTGCCATTTCCACATAACACGGACAGAGGCCCTCTGTGCAGGGTTGTATTAACATGCTGAGAAAACAGCCTATCAAAGAACAGATGTGCTCAGTGTCAATCAGTTAAACTTTAAAAATTAATGAACTTCACTAGCTTTGCTTAGTTATTTTTTTGTGCCAACTTCTCAGTACCAAAGTTCAACTCAAGTCAGTTAGACCAACCTAAGATAAATCTCAAGAATACAATCTCCAAGTCTATAAAAGTTTACCAGTTTGCTAAGATTGCCCAGCTCTGCTCTGATTTACCACAATTCAAGATGCTTTGGTTAGCAGAGGATCAACAGTCAAGACAATTACTAGATACAACAAAACTTTTAGGGTAGTTCCATTTTTCCCTAATAGAAGACTCTATGCCCGCTGCCTTAGCTGAATTAACCTAGTAATAAGTACTCTCCTGTCACTGAATTGGTGAAAATGTTTTTGGAAGTAATATGAATACGCTGTGTTTTTTTATATATCTTAATTTTATGAAACATAATCAATTGCTACAGCAACCTGAGAGATCCTTAAGATTCAGGTACTTAAGTCAGGAAAGATAATGGCCGTAAAACTCTCCATTCAGCTAAATTAAAGAAGCCAAATCTTCAGACTATCACTTTTGCCCCAATATTCTAAATTTAGCTATGGAGTTCTGAAAGTTTACAAATCAAAGAACAAACAAAGGAAAAGATGCTGAGCCTGGGGTCTTGCAAAGAATACAGTGATCAAAGGCCAAATCACTGTGGTTATCACGAAAAGAAAGAAAGAAAGAAAAAGAAAGAAAGAAAGAAAGAAAGAAAGAAAGAAAGAAAGAAAGAAAGAAAGAAAGAAAGAAAGAAAGAAAGAAAAGGCAGTAGGGGAAAGAAGCAAGGTGTTCTCAGGTTAAAACAAAAAAAATATGTTTGAAATGTCTTGAAAACTCTTAAAAATGTACTGACACTAAAGTCTGAAATATCTGGAAGACTGCCCATGTATGTTTTGACTGTATTCAATCACAGACAGATGCTACAGCTCACTGTCCAAAGTGTGATCAACAAATTTAGATCACAGCTTCTAGAATTAATGCCAAGGTAGAAACCAATCGAATAAAACTGTGGGAGAACACTACTTCACTACACTAACAAGGAGGAAGAAGTAGCACAAAGTGCAATTTTGACTTGGTGCTGACCTTACAATAAAGCAATTAGGATCTTGGAATGTGAAAAAAACTACTACTACTATATATGGTATATATGGAATAGTGCCAAACAGCAACAATTGTTTTTACTCTATATCTTTCATTAGCAAAGTGCAAAGAGAAAGTGATTTTTTTCCTCTAGGAGATTTTGGAGTCTTAGCATCTTCAGAATTATACAGGCGAAAACAAAAACTCTGACCAATACTGATTTATCAGAGAGCTCACATTAGGTTATGCTGCAGTAACAAATAATTCCCAAATCTTCGTGGCTTATAACTACAAATATTTATTTCGTATTACATGTCAGAAGAATGTAATGTTTCTTAGGGATTCTGCTTGGAGGTGATAGCCATTCCTTCTGTTCACATTTCATTGGACACAGAAAGTCACATTGCCAAGCTTGAGATCACTGGGTGGAGAATTAGATTTCCCTCACATGGAGAGGCAGTAAACAATTAGGAAAGATAATAATACTGCATTTTGCCCAAAGGTCACAAATATTTGCGTTTTCCTTCTGCATAAAAAATACACATACACCCTGCTCCCCAGACATGATAACCTGAAAACCCTATCCAATCATGACAAAAGAGTCACACAAAAAAAGTCCAGAATCTTGTAACAGACTCGATTTGAAGTCCAGCTCTGATAGCTTTTACTCTGGAGACCAACAAACTAAAACGACAAGTTAACTACCCCTCAAACATCCAACATATAAGCGTAGAATGGGAATACTACAACTAGAATAAACCTTCAATTTGGAAAGGGGAAAATAGGAAACATACAGCAGTCTTTTATCTGTGTGAATTCTGAAACTTTGCTGGGCAGATGTAAGAGCCACCTGCCTGGAAGCTAGAGAACCTTCCTTAATCGGGTCCTGGTTCTGCTTTCCTGCAGTTGCTTTGTTGGTCACTTTTGTCTGAGACTGCTGGCTCTGTCCTCTGGGAGACCATTCGTTTTTCTTGATCCTCACTGGCTGCTCACTTTAACTGAATCTGAAGTTTTAACAAAACTGTGCGAGTGTTAGCTCTGATGTGGTGTTTAGTAGGTGCCTGGAATATAATGGGCTTCTGTCCATTCAAATAATTTTCAATCATGTTTTATCAGTTGAAAATGAGAAAGATTTAAATATGTTGACTCTTCAATTCCTGGAATTTCTAGATTCTCCTTATTCCTTTATACCCTGCTTATAAACAGGTCAATTCTTTCCTGAGTTTATCTCGATTTTGTAAACAAATGAAGCCAGTAGCAACGAAAGAACATTTGTCACATTTTGTTTCCCAAACTCTATTGCCTAACACCACATACTCAATCTGGTATATTATCTGATTTCCAGTTAACTCAGGTGACAATTTCACCAAAAGTTCTATCATGGAAACCAACTGCCCAGCCCCACAGTCAATGTCATATATTTTAGGTGTTTTTCTATGTCTGTTTATTACATCAGCATCCCATTTAGTTATCAACTTCTGTGTCAGTCAGCTTATACTCTGTTACGATATATTAACAACCCCTAAATCTCAGTGATTTACAAGCAAAGCTTATATGTCACCCAAATTATTGTTGGCTAGGCATCAGCTCCTCCACTTAATGTTATTTTTATTCTAGAACCAAGTTGGAAATGGGGCAGCTACACTTGGGGACATTCAATGCATAAGGCAGGGGGGAAAAATGCTGGAAGCAGCACAGAATGGCTCTTAAAGCTTTCTCTTAGAAGGCACAAAAACAGACACACAGACCAATGTAATAAAATAATGAACTCAGAATTGGATCCAGAAATGTATGGACAACTAATCTTTGACAAAGCAGGAAAGAGTATCCAATGGAAAAAAGACAGCCTCTTTAACAGATGGTGCTGGGAGAACTGGACAGCAACATGAAGAAGAATGAAACTAGATCATTTTCTCACACCATACACAAAAATAAACTCAAAATGGATAACAGGCCTGAATGTGAGACAGGAAGCCATCAAAACCCTAGAGGACAAAGCAGGAAACCTCCTTGACCTCAACCACAGCAATTTCTTACTTGACACATTCCCAAAGGTAAGGGAATCAAGAGCAAAAATTAACTATTGGTACCTCATCAAGATTAAAAGCTTCTGCACAGCTAAACTAATAAGCAACCAACGGAATGGGAAAAGATAGTTGCAAATGACATATCAGATAACGGGCTAGTATCCAAACTCTATAAGGAACTCATATACTCCACACCCGAAAAACAAATAATCCAGTGAAGAAATGGGCAGAAGACATGAACAGACACTTCTCCAAAGAGGCCATCCAGATGGCCAACAGACACGTGAAATGATGCTCAGCATCCCTCCTCATCAGGGAAATACAAATCAAAACCACACTGAGATACCACCTCACGCCAGTCAGAGTGGCTAAAATGAGCAAATCAGAG